>NW_028318078.1:14180000-14341818 GCF_062004578.1 Staurois parvus | reverse complement strand
CCTGCTGAGAGGGAGGCCAAAATAACGTACTATAAAAAACACCTATGTAGTCAGCTGGTCTCTGCCTGTCTGCGCCAACGTCCATCCTCAGACACTGTGGGCCCTGTGCGCTCGTGTTCCGCTGCCATGGCAGCAGGGGAGGGGTGGGGTGGTAGGAGCAGTGGCAGCTCCACCAGCAGCGGCTGCCTCAGTCTGCAGTCGATGATGAGTAGCTTTCTTCACCAGCGCAGTGAGGAAACTACTAACCAGCCGCAGCAGCAGCAGCAGCATCAGGTGGACCTGGAGCAGGACCTCAAACAACAGGCTTAGGCCTACTTGGACAGCACCCTGCCAACCGAGGTAGACAATCCCCTTGACTACTGGGCAACGAAACTTGACCTTTGGCCCCAACTAGCTGAATTTGCCCTTGAAAGGCTGTCATGCCCGGCCAGTAGCGTGGCATCGGAGCGCGTGTTTAGTGCGGCAGGAGGTATTGCAACTCCGCGGAGGACACGACTGTCCACCCAAAGTGTGGAGAGACTCACGTTTGTGAAAATGAATCAGGCGTGGATTAGTCTGGATTTCAAACCACCAGTTCCTGACACAACTGACTAAATCCGCCATGAATCATGCCCCAAACATGTGCCACTTTCAGGTCTCCTCACACTGCTGGTGTGTTCCATTTTTTGTCATAGGGTGCTGGCAGATTACGGGCCTCCCATAGCTGCTGCCAGGCCCCTAATCTGCCATGGGCCCCTATACCGCCTCCTCATGCTGCTGCCAAGTCCAGAGTCTCTCATGGGTCCCTGTACGGCCTCCCATTGCTGCTGCCTCCATCGCCACACTCTGCCATGTGCCACTTTCAGGTCTCCTCACACTGCTGGTGTGTTCCATTTTTTGTCATAGGGTGCTGGCAGATTACGGGCCTCCCATAGCTGCTGCCAGGCCCCTAATCTGCCATGGGCCCCTATACCGCCTCCTCATGCTGCTGCCAGGTCCAGAGTCTCTCATGGGTCCCTGTACGGCCTCCCATTGCTGCTGTCTCCATCGCCACACTCTGCCATGTGCCACTTTCAGGTCTCCTCACACTGCTGGTGGGTTCCATTTTTTGTCATAGGGTGCTGGCAGATTACGGGCCTCCCATAGCTGCTGCCAGGCCCGTAATCTGCCATGGGCCCCCGTACCGACTCCTCATGCTGCTGCCAGGCCCGTAATCTGTCATGGGCCACTGTTGTCGCTTGTTGGCATATTCCGCTCGTTCAGATGCTCCTTCTCCTGCTACTCCTCTTCACGGATTCCGTCAGCAGTCTTTCTTGGAATCCGTTTCCAAGAGACAACAGTTTGCGAGCACGCACCCGACGGTGCAGAAGCTGAACGTCCTCCTGTCCAAGTTGCTGCTGCCAGGCTCGTAATCTGTCATGCGCCCCTGTACCGCCTCCTCATGCTGCTGCCAGGTCCAGAGTGTGTCATGGGCCCCCGTACCGACTCCTCATGCTGCTGCCAGGCCCGTAATCTGTCATGGGCCCCTGTACCGCCTCCCCATGCTGCTGCCAGGTCCAGAGTGTGTCATGGGTCCCTGTACGGCCTCCCATTGCTGCTGCCAGGCCCGTAATCTGCCATGGGCCCCTGTACCGACTCCTCATGCTGCTGCCAGGCCCGTAATCTGTCATGGGCCCCTGTACCGCCTCCTCATGCTGCTGCCAGGTCCAGAGTGTGTCATGGGTCCCTGTACGGCCTCCCATTGCTGCTGTCTCTATCGCCACACTCTGCCATGTGCCACTTTCAGGTCTCCTCACACTGCTGGTGGTTTCCATTTTTGTCATAGGGTGCTGTATGGCCTCCCATTGCTGCTGCCTCCACCGCCACACTGTGGCTCCACACTCTGGTTTTGGCCCCGTGACTGCCCAAATGAGTGAAGTGTGCGGTGATTCTAAGATCGACGGCACTCATCTGCATGTCATACTGACTGACAGTATTATTTCTCTTCCCCAGCAGACTCCAAGGGCATTTAAATTAAAGGTACAGTGTTCTGCACTAATATTAAGTCTCTCTGAAGCCTAGAAACACCCTTTTTTAAGTTAAATTCACAGCGAATTTATTCGACTCGAATCGAATATTGTCCACGAATTCGCCGAATCAGTCGAATCGAATTTTTCATTTCTTCGCTCATCTCTAGATGTAACCAGAAACTGACCACTTCAATACTGGGCACATTCACCCCTCCTGTCTATTATTATTATTATTAATATACAGTATATTAAGCCAATAGTTCGCTCAGCGCTGTACATTACAAAGGGGGACAGAACATGTGACAGAACAATACCAATACAATGCAAAACATGAGGGGATCGAGGGCCCTGCTCTTTCGAGCTTACAATCTAGGCCAATTTTCAGCTTTCAGTGCTGTCACACTTTAAATGACAATTGTATGGTCATGCAACACTGTACCCAAACAATTTTTATAATTTTTTTTTTAGACAGAGTTTTCTTTTAGTGCTATTTGATCACCACTGGGATTTTTTATTTTTTGTTTAACTAGTAGAAAAACACGAACATTTTGGAAAAAAGCTTTTCCTAATTTCTATTACAAAATTTAGCAAATAAGTAATTTTTCTCCTTCACTGATGTTCACTGATGAGACTGCAGGCAGGCCCGGACTGGGACATAAAATAGGCCTAGGCCAGGGCATTTTAAACTGAGCAGCCAAGGGACTGTGGGTGGGCATTCATGGGGGCAGTTGGTGATGGGCTGTTCACGGAGTCTGGGTCCTCTGCAATGAGATATAAAGGGGCACTATGATATAAAAGGGGACTGCACTGTGAAAGGGCACTGTTTTGATTACAGTGCCCCTTTACAGTGCAGTCCCCCTTACATTACAGTGCCCCTTTACAGTGAAGTCCCCCTTACATTACAGTGCCCCTAGCAATCACAGCCCACCCCACCATCACAGTTCCCCTTGCAGTTTTGCCCCCCTTTTCTCTCTATTCAGAGTGCCCCCTTTTACTCTCTGCCTCCCCTGCACAGTTCTACCTTTGGAAAAGAGACAACCCTATATATTCAGAAAAGAGACATCCTAATCCAGCAAAGAGAAATCCCCCATCTAGAAAAGAGACATTCCCATCCAGCAAGGAGACATACCAATCCAGCAAAGAGACATCACTATATAGCAAAAGAGACATCCCAATCTAGCAGGGAGACATACCCACATAGCAAAGAGACAACCCAATCCAGCAAAGAGACATCCCTATATAGCAAAGACACAGTCCAATTCAGCAACAAGACAGCCCAATACAGCAATGAGACATCCTCATAGAGGAAGGAGACATCCCAATCCAGCAAAGAGACATGCAAATCCAGCAAAGAGGCAGCCCCATCCACCAAAGAGACAGCCCAATCCACCAAAGAGACAGTCCCATATAGCAAAGAGATGGCCCAATCTAGCAAAGAGACAGTCCCATTCAGCTAAGAGACATCCCAATCCAGCAAAGAGACATCCCATTTCAGCATAGAGACCGCTCCATATAGCAAAGAGATGGCCTAGTCCAGCAAAGACACAGCCCAATCCAGCAAAGAAACAACTCCATATAGCAAAGAGACAGTCTAATCCAGCAAAGAGACAACTCCTTATAGCAAAGAAATGGCTAAATCCAGCAAAGAGACAGCCTAATCCAGCAAAGAGACATCCCAATCAAGCAAAGAGACAGTCCAATCCAGCAAAGAGACAGCTCCATATAGCAAAGAGGCAGCCCAATCCAGCGCAGAGACAGCCCCATCCATCAAAGAGACAAATCCATATAGAAAGGAGATAGCCCAATCCAGCAAATAGACAGCCCAATCCAGCAAATAGACAGCTCTATATAGCAAAGAGGCGGCCCAATCCAGCAAAGAGACAGCCTAATCCAGAAAAGAGACAGCCCAGTCCAGCAAAGAGACAGCTCCATATAGCAAAGAGATGGCCCAATCTAACAAAGAGACAGCTGCATATAGCAAAGAGACAGTCCAATCCAGCAAAGAGAGAGCCCAATCCAGCAAAGAGTGTATTGCATGGAGGTGTATTGCATGGGAAGAAATCACATTCCTGGCACATATGAATGGTCAAGTTGGTGACAAGACACACAGTGGGTCCAACCAAAAAAAAAAAGCGCAGTAAGATATATCTAGTAATAGAAGGTCCATCCATTGTGGTAAGTGCAAATCCATGTGGGGTCAGCTGGAGCATCTGGAAGTGGTCACCTGTGTTTTCTGTTACTAATGGCACCTGCCTCTGCTCACCTATCTTGGTTTTCAAGCAACTATCATTTGAATGGGACTTACTGATACATTAGAAATTATTTGTATTTTCTGGTATTGTTCTTTGATTTTATTTATTTTTTGCATTTTCACATGTTAGCAAATTGTTTAGTAATTTTGATTCACATTTTTTGGCAGCACAGTCTATATACACTTTTATAGAACATGTCATCAGTACCACTCCAGGGCTGAGAGGCAAAGTCCTGGAGGCCTATATGGAATTGGATGGATGACAATTATTAGGCCATAGGGGATGCTATAATTATGAAGTATCAACAGACACCAAAATTATACCACAAAAAAATTCAGTCCCCTCTGAAAAGACATGCAGATACTTACACAGATATGGTAAGCCACCTACGCACTACATTCCATCAGTGGACTAAAGAACATAAAGAACATTCCTATGAATTCCTCACGAACCTGTTATTCAGAATCAACTCATACATATCTGTCCCACATCAATGGTTTTGTTGGAGCACATGCCTGAGTCTGCCATAGTGGTAGCAGAATTAGTAGATGCATATATAAAAAACTCAGGTAAATTACTACTCTAGAGCTTTCTCCAGTGGTTGGAAAGGAGGAGAATCACTGGTAGCAGCCACTGCTACATCTGTGAGCATTTAGCAAGCTGGCATCAGCTGATACCTACAGATGCTAAACTTGTGGGAAGATAAGACATCTCAGGAACACCTGTCACAAGCAGAGGAATCCAGCTGTACCTGACCAGCCAGCCAGCACTGGAAGTATCAGTGGAAAAATAAGGAACCATTATACAAACCTACAGCCTGTCATTGCAGGCAACCAAACTGTCCCTGGCTTCCAAGACGAAGTCACACTCATTCATTCTGAACTGAGCCTTAAATGAGATTCCCACACCAGTGCTGCTAGAATCAGATCAATGTTCTCATACTATGTGCCTTCTGATTAAAACCAGAGGTCACTATGGAAAAAAGATGTGGGTGGGACATCTGGTCAACTTAGTGGGGTGTAAGTGGGGTGGAGATACACCATTTCCCTAAGCAATACAAGGTCAGAGTAACCACTTGCATGCACAGTTGCCCAATACATGTGCATTTGATGTAGAAAATGTACTTGTTGAAGCTGATAATATATTTTGTCAGTATCAGTTGTCACTCTTAGTGCTGCAAAGGCTAACAAGGTGCAGTCTCCAGTTCCAGAGCAGAAAGATGGTACCCATAGTCCCCTTCCTTGTGCCAAACCAATGGATTTGGCCTCTGCCATGCCTTAGCTGATATTCCCATTTGTCATAGGACAGTTTGCTGGAACTTGTAGTGCCACCTTTGAGCAAGCCCTGAAACTGACTTAAGACAGGAGGAGCCCAAGAGCCCTGCTCCCAGCCCTCCTGCAGATGGAAACAAACAAAAGGTTTACTGGAACAATGGAAAGCCGTACAGAGAGAATTTGTTAACTAATGGCAGAGAGGCAGAAATGCTTAAAAAAACAGCTCATTGTACCCATCCAATTTAGGAAAGATGCAGGCAGACATGAAAAAGGAGATTGAGGAGATGCTGCAGTTAGGGGTCACTCAAAAGGCCCATAGTGCTTGGATGTCACCAGTAGTCCTGATCCCCAAAAAGGATCAGATGACAAAGTTCTGCGTGGACTACAGAAAGCTGAATGTCATTCCTAATATAGCAACCAAAAATAAATAAAGCCAGAGCATGAATTCCATAAAAGATTTGTGTATGCAAAACTAAAATAACATACCATGGTATGACATAATACTTGACTTAATAGAACAAATTATCAGCATAATCAAATAATATGAGCCATAAAAGAGTCCGGTGCAGAGAGGTGCGCTTAGAACCTGAACCTCCACCTGGTACCCCTTCCATTTACAGGGAAATGCACATGCTGCCCATGTACATGCCTTGGTGTGTTTCCTAAAACCTTAATAACAGGGTATCTGATGAAAAGATGGTTCACAGGCACACCTCCATACAATACTGGGACATATATCTTTTAAAATTGGGAATTATATGTTGACCTCTCCACAACAGACTACAACAAAACATTAGTTCCTGTTTACAGAAATGGTGGGATTGGCTAATATTTTTTTAAATCATAAAGTAAAGGCTTATTAAACTTTCAGGCATACAATACTTGATAGAAAACAAGGCAGAAAATTATTAGTGTATACAGTCATGGCCAAAAATCTTGGCACCCCTGCATTTCTGTCAGAAAATTGCACCACTTCACCCAGAAAATTGTTGCAATTACAAATGTTTAGGCATTCTCATGTTTATTTCTTTTGTTTGTATTGGTATGACACAAAAAAGCGGAGAAACAAATGGTCAAATCTGACACATTCCGTGCGAAACCCCAAAAATGGCCTGGACAAAATTATTCATTACTGTATAGCCAGTAGCCATAGGAAAGCAGTGTACAGTACAAAAAGAGGCATACAAGGCACATTGGTGTACATACATCAGATCAGCTGACATGAAACAAATATCCAAATGGGAAGAGGCCTCTATCATTTTCATTTCAGGATATGGATGGTTTCAAACACGACTTCTGGGGGAGTATGTACTACACCCGGGCAATTTATAGAATTGCAATAATCTGTGTAACACCAAATTCAATGGAGCCAGACCTGATATTTTAATCATTTATAAACATTGAAGGTGTGGGCTCTTTCAGAACGTTGTTCTATTAGGTCGATATGACTGTACATGAGGGATGTCTCAGTAACGATTTATCCAACCCATCCAGAATGTTTTTATGTACCATGGTATGTGATTATAATTTTGTATAAGTAACAAATATTATTGTTTTGCTTCATGCTCCAGCTGTATAAATTATTGTTGATACATTAGGAATTGGGTCTGTAGAAGTCCAGAGGACTTCTGTATGGAGAGACTGAACTCAGTCCTACCCTTGTTTCTCCAAAATGCTCGAGCCTCATGTTTGTGTGGGCTTCCAAAGGAGATACACATTGAGTAGTAAAAACATTCCAGTGTAACACACCGCACTGTTACTGATTACAGGATGTTAGCAGTACAGCGGCAGAGTGGCTCTCCTGTGGAAGATCACATATCTATTACAAGATCCGGCACTTCCAGGTAGGGAGCTCTGGCTGTGCTGTGATTAGTCACAGCACCAGCTGATCAGCAGGCGCCGGCCAATGTTTGACCGCCGGCATTGTTGATCGTGAGGAGAAAGACAGGACAGAGCTCTGATAAAGTAAACAATACAGAGCTATGTCCTGTCAGTTGGGGATGTGCCAGTTTTTGTTTCCCTGCAAAGCAGGGAATAAAAGCAGCATGTTCCTTAGTGAAAGCACCTCACAGTACACACATAAACACTGGTTAGGCACACATTTAACTCTTTGAATACCCTAGATGTTTAACCCCTTCCCAGCCAGTGTCATTAGTACAGTGGCAGTGTCAGGGCGCGGGTGTTCTGCGGCATCGCGTCGGGCGGCGCATGCGCAGAACACCAGCACTTACCACCAGGCGAGCGATAGGACCTGGGCACGCACGGCGGCGGCGATGTTCGCGCATGCGCACTCGCGATCACGGACACGCGCCTGGCACCAATGACAGTGCGAGGCGGGCTGTTTAAATGTGGAATCAGGTATGTCAGATTGCCGTTTGGTCTTATTACCTTGTTCCTGATTCTGTGTTCCTGTGTAATCCGTTGCCGACCTCTGCTTGTTCCTGATCCTGCTATTCTCCTGATTAACCCCTGGCTTGCCTGACTACTCTTTTGCTTGATCCCTGGTACTGCGCTGCCCGCATCCTGTTGAACCTGGCTTGTGACATGACCATACTCTGCTCGCTCCTTCTGTACCTCGCTGCCCGCACAATACCGACCCGGCCTGTCTGACCACGCATACCTCACCCGACCATCCATCCATCCATCCCGCTCGGATCATACCAGTAGGTCTGTCTGCCTCTTCTAATCAGATTCCGTCCCTGCACTCCCCTGCCAGTACTCTCTACCACCGCCGGATGCACTTGGGGGTCGCGACCTGGTTCCAGTCTGCACCAAGTCCATCCCCACCATCAGGGGCCCTGGTGAACAGCAGGCTGGGACTTAGACCCCGTGCCCTGAGGAAATCCGTGCAGTGGGCTGCTAGAGACTCTGCCAGGCGGCACCTAACAGGCAGTGTAAGTTTTTAGCACTGATCACTGTATTAGTGCCACTGGTTCCCACAAATTGTCAAAAGTGTCAGTTAGTGTCAGATTGCAAGCCATACTATCACAGTCCCGTTGTAAGTCACTGATCACTGACATTACTAGTATGAAAAAAATAAATAAATAAAAATTCTAGTATATATACTATAGTTTGTAAACACTATATCTTTCGCACAAACCAATCAATATACACTTATTGGGATTTGTTTTACCAAAAATATGTAGCAGAATACACTTGGGTCTACATTTATGAAGAAATTTTGATATATTTTTTTTTTGGATTGGATATGTTTTATAGCAGAAAGAAAAAATACAGTTTTTTTTGATTTTTGTTTTTGATTTTTTAAACAAATTTCAGTCTTTCATCAAAAAGTGTCCTTCAAAAAGTGCTCTCGTGTGCAGCAGTGAGCCACCACCACATGTGAAAACTCACTGGACAGAACTAGCCCCCTGCTAGAGTAAGCCAATCAGCTCTTTACCCCAAGGAGTTAATCATCCAAGGTACCACCACTCCTTCCTCTCACCACAATCAGGGATTTCATAAAACAGAGGAGATAAAGGGCTCCAATAGTATAAAAAACCTTCTTTATTTAGGCAACATTCTTGATGAGTGCTTGTCAGAGCTCCCTCAGTTCTAGTGATCCTGTTGGATTATGGGAGTGGGGGGGTATTAGAAGAGGAAGATTTCTGCTAAACCAGCAGACAGCAGCAGAAGGGGCACATAACATCGAAGGTGGGTCATACCAGTTGTGCTGGTAAACTATAAACCGGCCGACATTCGACCCATGTGTACAGCAGCCTGTCTGACAGAGGCCAGTCTAACGACTTGGCTTTTATCAAACAGGCATGCTGCAAAACCAGCATCCGATTGGCGCTTGCAGCCAATGGCTGTGAGTACTGATCAGCGTGTTCTGGCGGGGGGCAGTCCCCCTATCAGAACACAATAGCTCAGCAGGGGAGAAAGCTGAGCTAGCATTGCTAAGTTAGTACGGCAACCCCTCCTTTTTTCGTTTAGCCCACTGGGTTGAACGAAAAAGACTCCTCATGTGTACCCTGAGTTAATTTAATTTATTTTACGGTTGATGATTGTCTGTTTTTTTATGTCTTTTCTGTAACTATTTTCTTATACCACTTTTGTTTACTTTCATTAAAGTGGAATTTTAGTCAGAAAATTAAGTCCTGCTAGATCACTTCATACTGGCCCCTTTTGCAGGTATACTTATGATAAACAAGCACAGGCTCAGTTGTTCTCTATTTTCGGCATTTGTCGAAAATGTAGAGGTCACTCTGCTGACAGTCTATAGATTTACTGCTGCTCAAGGACTCAGTAAAATGCCAGTCTCCAGCAAGAAGAAACAGGAACAATGCTGGAGGCAATTTACAGCACCCCCTAATTTTGGTAGCATAATTATTAATGTGAAATGTATGTTCCTTGCTAAAGAACATTTTTTTTTATCAAGTTGTTATGCGTAAAGTTCCACTTTAACAGCTTCTCGTCCGGCCTATAGCAGATTGATGGCCGGGCAGGACACTCCTCTTTCTGAGTGGGCGTCATATGATGTCCTGTCAGAAGGTGCCACTCACGCGGCCGTGGAGCAGTAGTGTGATCTGTCACCGGCTGTATCCACGACACAGCCAATGACAGTTCACTACACCGGCTCATGTATCCATCGCAGTAGATCACATGACAATTTTATACAATGGATGGCTTCCTTTCATGCCATCCATTGTATACAATTATGTTGTTAGCTGTGATTGGTCAAAGCAGTCACATGGTACAGACAGGGCCAATCACAGCCCATTTGTATCATGTGATGAGATTTGCCCAATCACAGCTAATCACAACAAAAGACTGAAAGAATCAGTTTCATTCAGTAACAATAGTTGCAAATATCAATTTAATACTGTACATTGCTAATACCAATCATAATGTGTAAAAAAGAACAAAATCCTGATTGCTTGCCCAGAGTAACATTATATTGGTAACATTATATTGCTTTGGTCACAGTGTGCTGAAACAAAAAGATAAAAAATAATTGCAAAAATTAAAAAAAAATTATTATTATTTTTTTTTTTTTTTTTCTACATAAGGTCACCAGCTAGTGTCCATGATCACCGCCACACCAGTTATATAATAACACTGTCAAAATAAATGTCTAGTATTACGCTAAGTGAAATATAAATTAAAAATTCTCATAAATAGTATACAATTGATATATATCCAATAAAGGACAAGAAGAAAGTGCTCAATAGTGTACCATTGCTAAAAATTAAAGTGCAATTAAGTGTATATGTATGGAACGGTTCTCATAGAGTGTATAGTGCAGTCCCCTTATTCTGTGATAAATAGTTGAAAATCTTCATTCCAATATAACCACCAACGTGAGTGTTGCACTACTGTGATAACAAATTGGAGGCTTACCAGATCCTTCGACCCCTTAATTATCGGGGGTCAATAAATGCCTGATATATATAATAATTCCATCCAGACTCATATGACTCAAATCAGATCACGTGTACCATCCAAGGCTCCTCAAAACCATCCTGAACCTATGGGGGTCGACTTAAGCTGATATAAAAATAAAAAGGTGGCTCTCATAGTGCAGTAGTTAAAAAGCTTTTTATTAAATAAAAAAAATACACTTAGAAGCATAACAAAAAGGCAACCATAGACCATCAGTCAGCAAAAACAATGGTAGAAATGACAATTCTTACGCAATGACGTCAGAAGGGAGGCTCTGCCATTTTTACTGTTGTTTTTGCAGCCACTACATCTGAACATTGGTAAGCTGCAATATATTACATATTTGGTTTTGGGTTTAATATCGCTTTAAGCTAAATCTCTGAATGCTGTAACCAAAATAAAATAACCTATTGTCTTTTTTGAAGAAAGCTACCATATTTAATCTCTGTTACATTCCTATCTGGGCATGGCAACAAATGTTACAGGTGACTGGTTTGTCCTGTTAAAACATGTGGTGGCACATTAAAATTCAGCACATAGATGTGACCAAGTCACATAAGGAAACAGGGTTTCATCTTTTGCATGCATTTTCATGCAAGAAAATACAAGAGTTTTGGTGCATCAAAAATTGTGAAGAGGCCACTATGTAATGGAGATAGGAAAAGGAGCTATTTGTAGTCACCTGGAAACAAACCTAGGATGACAATGCTGTTCATCCATAAATTCATTACAGTCAGTGAGCATTGTCACCTTAAAGTGGTAGTAAACTATTTTTTTTTTTGTACCTAAAGGTAAGCTTACCTGTAGGTAAAATGAATGCACCGTTTAGGAGATATTATAGTGAACAACAGCCAGTGACATCACCGGAGCATGAGCTCTGAAGGAACGGCATACCCGTGACTCCTAAGCGAGGGTGTCATCATTACGGCTCAGCCATTCAAGCAGCTGCAGCGAACCCAGAAGGAAAGCTGGGTGAAGATAGAAGCCTTTGTAGCAGTGACAACGCGCCGCTGAAAGGCTCCGTTTTAAGGTACAGTAAGTCCTTCCTATTGTGCTAGTATGTGATGCAGGCTAGCACATTATGCCTTTTCCTTGTAGGGGGAAATATGTTTTTTTTTCAGAGAGTTTACTATCGCTTTAAGGCAAGAAGTTTGTTACTGATGGAATCATCAGGTTAAAATAGAGTAAAAAGCCTAATAAAAGAAAACTGATGCAGCCATCTAATCTAAGACTGGTAAGCTGCAATATGTAACATCTTTGTTTTTGGGTTTATATACGACCATTATACTCTTACCCCAACCTCCAGAGCAAATTTGACACTGGCATATGTTGGATGTTTAGCTTGTTGGGAGTGCCAGAAACATTGTGTTGACTCTGGACAGGCTAGCAAGTATAAACTCCAAGATCCAATCACCTTCACTTTGATTCATACCTTCATTTGCAAAGTTGCTTTTGGGAAACAGGTTTGGGAGCATAATCTTAAAGTTACACTTGTCTTTCAATTATTAGCATATGATTTTTATGATATATACTGTTATTTTTAATTTTTTTAGGCTGGATTTAAACAGTGCTTGAATGCACACATAATGTGTGTTAGTGCACTGCAGTGGCATTTATTCTTAATAGTACCCCAATGGCATCTTCCAAATGGACCTGCATTGCAAGGCACAACAATGTCAGCTGATGTCACTGAGCCAACCCAGGCTCTGGAGAGATCCTGACTTTAAAGTTGGGATCCACCCAGAAAGACCGTGTTTTTGGCATGATCATATTTTCAATGTCAATGCTAAAATTTCACAATTTCTGCCAGGGTATGCAAACTTTTATACATACAATCCATCACTGTGAAGTGACTAATAAGAGGAGTGTGAAAATCTATTTCATATAGGTAAGCATACAAGTTGTATACTGTAATATTTCTTGATTAGGATATTTATGTAAAATATAATTTAATATTGAGAAAACCTTTTGGAGATATATATATATATATATATATACTGTATATATATATATATTTATATATATATATTTGTAACACATCCCCCCATCTGATGGAATGTCAGTGCAGTTCTGATTAGTGATCCTGAGTATTAAATTTCAGAAGCCAGACTCTGGCCTAAGGGAGGGGGAGCAAGACTGAATTGGTTTGTTCAATTATCTGTCACTAAATATTATTGTGGGACTATAAGAAACAGAAAGGAAAACCAGCCCTCTTTTAGGAGAAGGTGGGGGCTGAATTGCTTCTTATAGAGCAGAAGAAAGACCTTCTAGGAGGACTTTTCATGAGACTTGGAGGGGATTATGAGCTGGGCTAACGAGCCCACAGCCACACACAATGATACACACAATTTTTATCTTAAGAATATAACTACATTTTTTAAATTATATTACTTTCTGTATTATAATATTTTACTTGTAATTTTCAGCAATTTTATTATTAAATCCAATTTGAGTTTTTACATAAGAACTGGAAGGACTTTCTATTTTGGGATTTTCTCACCAATATAAGTGTTACTAAATCCACAACAGTAAAATCACTCTGTATATGCAGTAAAGCATGCTTGATATACTCACTGTGAAACCTAAGGGGTTAATCTTCTGCATTGTGTAGAAATGCTGTTCCTGACTTCTCTGATTCTCCACTACTTCCAGTGTCCCCCTCTTATTTCCTGATAAGACATATCGTGTGGAGACACTCTGCACAAGCTCAGTTTGGTGTGTATTGCTAGAGAGGTTTTTTTTTTCTTGGGAGAGTGCATGTAATCAGCATAGGGCCAATCAGCACTGTCCAGACAGAGGTCAGGGGTTCTGCATCCTCCTAGAGCAAAAAGAAAACTTGTCCTCTGTTAAACACTGATAAAAGTCACAAGACTGCTCGAACTGCTGATGAGAAAAAGGTATTTAGCAGCTTATATTTACTAAAATCATTGCATTTCCATGTAGTGTGTATTGTGGAATACCAGATAGAGTGAATGCAGAATCCTAGATTTAGTAACACTTTAACAAAAATATCAAGCCAATTCAATAATTTATCAACAATCATATGAATACACAATTCTATACCCACAGTTGATCCAGAGGAAGGCAAAACAAAAACTCCAATGAAGCATGAACCAATTTGCTCCAACAGGGGAAAAAAAATCCTTCCTGATACCTCAAGAGGCAGTCGGATATACCCTGGATCAACTTTACCTATAAATATCCATTTATATTTTTTGTATCTAGGAAAGAATCCAGGTCTTTTTTTAAAACAATATACTGAGCTGGCCAGAACCAGCTCTTGAGAAAGTCTATGCCACATTTTCACAGCTCTTACTGTGAAGAAGCCTTTCCGTATTTGGAGGTTATATCTTTTTTCCTCCAGACATAAAGACTGCCCCCTTATCTTCTGTGATGACCTTAAAGTGAATAACTGTAAACCAAGTTCACTGTATAGACCACTTATGTTTTTATACATGTTGATCATATTATTATTATACAGGATTTATATAGCGTCAACAGTTTGCGCAGTGCTTTACAAAATGAAGGTAGACATTTCAGTTACAATACAATTTGGTACAAGAGGAAACAGAGGGCCCTGCTCGTTAGAGCTTACAATCTAGGAGGAAGGGTTGAGTGATCCAAAAGGTAATAACTGTGGGGGATGAGCTGATGGAGGAAATAAAAGGCAGTTTACTAGTTAGAAGCAGGATAGGCTTCTTTAAAGAGAAAGGTTTTCAGGGATCGTCTAAAGGTGGATAGATTAGGAGATAGCTGGACAGATTGGGGTAGGGAGTTCCATAGGATGGGAGAAGTCCTGGAGGCGAGCATGGGAGGAGGTGACATGGGAACTACAGAGCAGGAGGTCTTGGGAGGATCAAAGAGAGTGGTTTGGTTGTTATTTTGAGACCAGGTTGGTGATGTAGCGGGGGGCAGAGTTGTGGATGGCTTTGTATGGTTGGTAAAGTGGATGAGCCTGTCAGCAGTATTCATGATGGACTGGAGGGGGGATAGCCTATGTAAAGGTAAGCCAATGAGGAGGGAGTTGCAATAGTCGAGGCGAGAGATAACCAGGGAGTAAATTAGGAGCTTTGTGTTATTATTGGTTAAAACGGGGCATATTCTGAAGATGCTGCAGAGGTTGAGGTGGCATGGTTTGGATAGGGATTG
The DNA here is from genome assembly GCF_062004578.1 of Staurois parvus. NCBI lineage: Eukaryota > Metazoa > Chordata > Amphibia > Anura > Ranidae > Staurois > Staurois parvus. The sequence goes on along the minus strand of NW_028318078.1, from coordinate 14,326,770 downwards.
GATGTGGGCCTGAAAGGATAGTTCAGAATCCAGAGTTAACCCTAGCACCCTGGCATGCGGGGATGGGTTGATAGTGGTGCTATTGATCCTGGCTGAGAAATCAGGGGAAGAAGCATTTGAGGGAGGAAATATTATGAGTTCAGTTTTGGATAGACTGAGTTTTAGAAAGTGGTGTGACATCCAGTCTGATATGTCTGTTAGTAAATCGATGATACGTGAGGAAACTGGTGGGGTGAGCTGAGAAGTGGAGAGATAGATTTGTGTGTCATCAGCATAGAAATGGTATTGGAAACCATGGGAAGCTATCAGCTGACGCAAGGAAAAAGTGTTGATCAAAAATAGGAGAGGTCCAAGGACAGAACGTTGGGATCCCAGATGGTAAGAGGAGTAGGAGAGGCGGAAGTAGAGTTGTAAGTGACACTGAAGGTGCTGTGAGATAGGTAAGATTTGAACCAACGGAGAGTATAATCACAGAGACCAAGTAAATTTTGGGGAGGGGGTGGTCAACTGTGTCAAAGGAAGCGAGAAGTTTAATAGTACGAGTATGGAATAGTGACCATTGATTTAAACAGTTAGTAAGTTGTTTGTGAGTTTTGGGAGAGCAGTTTCTGTGGAGTGTTGTAGGCAAAATCCAGACTGAAGGGGATCGAGAAGGTTATTCTCAATGAGGTGGCAGCTCAGCCGGTTGTAGAATAGACGTTCAAGGAGTTTGGAGGCAAAAGGGAGTAAGGAGATGTGTCTTAGTTTGGTAAATTTGGTGGGGTCCAGTGAGGCCTTTTTAAGTATGAGGGTGACTAGTGCATGTTTTAGAGAGTTGGGGAAGATGCCAGCAGAAAGGGAGAGATTGAAGATATGAGTTAACGAGTGAAGGATAGAACCAGAGGGCGAACGTAGTATTTGCGAGGGAACAGGGTCCAGAGGACAGGTGGTTAGGTGGGCTTTAGAAAAATGTTTACCAACCTCCTCTATAGTAGCTGGGTTAAACAAGGAAAGTATAGATTGTGCAGGTGGACAAAGGGCACAAGGAGTGTAGGGTAAGGGAGATATCTGTACAGTGGAGATCTCGTCATGAATTATATCAATCTTATTTTTGAAGTGATTACCGATCTCCTGGACAGTGAGTTAGTGGGTGGAGGTAATGAAGGACGAAGTGGAGAGCTAAAGGTAGAAAAGAGTTGACGGGGATTGCGCGAGAGGGTATAAATGAGAGTGATAAAATAGGTCTGTTTAGCAGTGTGGAGACAGGAATTGTATTTTTGAAGGGCAGATTTATATTGGTCAAAGTCTTGCTGGGTCTTAGTCTTACACCATAAACGCTCAAGAGCACGGCTGTTTTTTTAGGCATCTGGTATTGTCCATTTGCCTGGGCTGTAGCGGCCTAATTCTGTGTGTAGTGAAGGGGGCCAATGTGTTCACGGTGGATGACAGTGAACTATAGTAGACAGAAGTGGCGAGGTTGGGGCAGGACAGGGCTGAAATTTTGTCATAAAGACAATCTGTTGCAGAAAAAAGAGCAGAAGGGTTAAGATAGTGAAGGTTTCTACTGGTAACTGTTCGGTAGTTGGAAGACAAGGAGGAGGAAGCCAAGGAGAGAGTGAAGCTAATAAGGGAGTGATCAGAGAGAGGAAAAGGAAAGTTGGTGAGGTTGCAAGGAGTGCATAGGTAGGAGAATACAAGGTCAAGTCAGTTACCATTAGAGTGAGTAGAAGCATGTGTCCATTGCAGGGCCATGGATAAGGGGGTACCACCAGTCCTCCTGTAAGAGGCCCAGGCCAGCAGGGGGACCCAGACAGCTGGGTGAATCAGATGTGGGCAGGGAGGATGATCAGCATGGTGAGGGGCAATTACTGGAACTGATCCCCTGTATGACTCTCTCTGCAGCAGCTGAAAGCTGGCTTCTTCTCCTCTCCCTCCCACTGGCTTTCAGCTGCTGCAGAGAGAGCCATACAGGGGATCACATTTATCAGCCGTTTCCTTTCCGAATGAACACAATGAGTGATTGGTACTGATCACTCACTGTGTTCATTCATAATTGAAGCCTGGTAAACTGTGGGGGGGGGGTTTGGGGGGGGCTGTCAGGTTGGCTGTATGGGGCCCTGTGGTTTCTAACAGCAGCCCTGGTCCATTGTTTTAGGTCAAAATAAGTGGTTAGGCTCAGAAGTTTAGAGGTAGCAGGAGTGTTGAGGTTAACTGGGATGTTGATGTCACTGAGAATTATTGTGGGAATTTCAGAAGAGAGAAAGTAAGGCAGCCAGGCAGAGAAGCAAGGAAGCTCGATAACAGTCCAGGAGTCCAATAGATCACAGCAATTCTTAAAGAAACGGGAGAGAACAAATACAGTAAACTTCAAATGAGGAGAGGGACAAAGAGGGAAATGAATGAAGGACCTTAAAAGTGCTTTGAGGGGATAGGAAGATTCCAACTCCACCTCCTTTCTGTCCACTAGGCCTGGGAGAGTGAGTCCAGAGGAGACCACCATGGGAGAGGGCAGCAGGAGAGGGAAAGTCAGATTCATGAAGCCAGGTTTCAGTAATTGCAAGTAGGTTAAAAGAGTTTGTGATAAAAAGGTCATGGACAGCTTGTTACAGACAGAGCGGGCATTCCAAAGGGCACAGGAAAAGGGGAGGCTGGTTCTAGGAAGCAGAGGAAAAGTAATTAGGTTGTGTGAATTGCAACCACTGTTAGAGGATAGGGGGTACCGGGTGTGTTGGTCAAAGGAAAAAGATGGTGGCCCAGGATTTGGGGAAATGTCTCCAGATGTTAGGAGAAGCAGAAGGGTGAGAGAGGTAATATGGGAGTATGAGTTATATGGAGGGACAGGTCCCAGTGTCCTGGAGGTTTTATTAGTAAGTGAGTTCTGAATTAGCAGGAGTTGAAGAGTGCAGTAACAAAGTGAAGACAGGAGTGAGGATAAGATGGCGGGAGAAGAGGGGTGAAGGAGAGAAATTTGAAGAGAGAATACAACTGTGAGCAGGAGGAGTATGTTACAGAGGGCTGAGATGAAGACGCAGACTTGTTAAAAGATGAAAGAGCTTGATGGGAAAACAGGTCACCTATAGTTTGTTTAGTATTTGAAGTTGTCTGCTTCTCGCCTTGTGCTTTCACAGAAGTGCAGAGCTGAAGTGCAATGCTCAATACTTATTCCAAGATCAATACTTTATCCAAGATGATAGTTGCCAATGCTACCCCTGGCTGTGCCTCCCCTAAGGAATGCCTACATTTATACTGAGTTGTGTGGGAGTATTGCCAATTAATCAATTAGGAATGCATAGCAGAGACACATGGCTAGCAGGGAAAACTTCTCACACCAATGGAGGACTACAAGAGACAACAAAAGGGCAGGAGGGCAGAGTTGTAAAGATTGGGATCAGGTCATAATTTTGGGTTAGACAATAAGAGCAAAATAAACACCACAGTAATATGGACAGAGTTAAAGATTTTGGAAGCAGTAAGAATTACCAATAAGAACATTGATCGTTATGAATCAGCTTCAGTTAGAGGTGGATTTTAAAAGCAGTATAGATTACCATATACAGTGGATATACTGTAAAAAGTCTACTCACCCCTGTTAAAATGTCAGGTTTCTGTGATGTAAAAAAATGAGACAAAGATAAATCGTTTCAGAATTTTTTCCACCTTTAATATGACCTTTTAACAGATTCCCGACTGCCCTATATACTGCTACAGAGCGGCGCGATTGCACAAAATCAGGTATATATGCATGATTTTGCATTTCCAGGTAGAGGGAGCAAAAAATGGCCTGGTCAGGAAGGGGGGTAAATCCCCAGGATGGCAAGTAGTTAAACTGTGGTTAAACTGTACAGCTCAGTTGAACAACAAACTGGAATCTTTTAGGTGGAGGGAAGTAAAAATAAAAAACTAAAATATTATGGTTGCATAAGTGTGCCCATCCTTAAACTAATACTTTGTTGAAGCACCTTTTGATTTTATTACAGCACTCACTTTTTGGGTATGAGTCTATCAGCATGGCACATTTTGACTTGGCAATATTTGCCCACTCTTCCTTGCAAATCCTTCCAAATATGTCAGATTGTGATGGCATTTCCTGTGCACAGCACTCTTCAGATCACCCCACAGATTTTCGATCAGATTCAGGTCTGGGCTCTGGCTGGGCCATTCCAAAACTTTAATCCTCTTCTGGTGAAGCCATTCCTTTGTTGATTTGGATGTACGCATCAGGTCGTTGTCATACTGAAAGATGAAGTTCCTCTTAATGTTCAGCTTTCTAGCAGAAGCCAATATTTGTGCCAATATTGACTGGTATTTGGAACTGTTCATAATTTCCTCTACCATGATTAAGCTGAAGAAAAACAGCCCCAAAGCATGATGCTGCCACCACCATGCTTCACTGTGGGTATGGTGTTCTTTTGGTGATTTGCAGTGTTGTTTTTGCGCCAAATATATCTTTTGGAATTATAGCCAAAAAGTTCAACCTTGGTTTCATCAGACCATAACACATTTTTCCACATGCTTTTGGGAGACTTCAGATGTGTTTTTGCAAAATTTAGCCGGACTTGGATGATTTTCTTCGTAAGAAAAGGCTTCCATCTTGCTACTCTACTGTAAGGGATTTCTCTTGAGACGAATCGTGAATTGAAATGCGCATGCGCATAGAAACGGCCAGAGAAGAGTGGTCGGTTGTTTCGCATGTGCACGGAAATGTGCGCTCGTACACACGCGCACACGCACGCACAGCTTGGAAAAAGGGTTTATTCGGCCCTCTACATCACCAGCGGGAGCTGGCATCTTCTTTGTTGAGAAGAAGGATCACACCCTCAGACCTTGTGTGGACTATCGTGACCTGAATAAAATAACTGTCAAAAATCTCTATCCCCTTCCTCTAATTCCTGAATTATTCCAAAGGCTACTAGGGGCATGTATCTTTTCAAAACTGGATCTGAGGGGCGCTTACAATTTAGTTAGAATTTGCGAAGGAGACGAATGGAAGACGGCCTTTCGAACACGCTTTGGGCATTTTGAATACCTGGTGATGCCTTTTTGGTCTCTGTAATGCCCCAGCCACGTTCCAACATTTTGTAAACAATATATTTCGGGGCTATCTGGATCTATTTATTATCGTTTACTTGGATGACATCCTAGTCTTTTCCAGTTCAATTGAAAGACATCGGGATCATGTAAAAAAGACTCTGGATAGATTACGCCAACATCACCTCTATGCCAAGGCTGAAAAATGTGAGTTTGAGAGACAGACTATTCAGTTCCTCGGACTTGTGATCACCCCCGATAGCATTTCTATGGATCCCCAAAAGGTGTCCTCCGTATTAGAATGGCCGTTCCAAGAGACAGAAAAGCAGTGAAACGTTTTGTGGGATTTGCAAAGTTTTACAGGAAATTCATTAAGAACTTTTCCGGGAACATTGCGCCAGTAACACCGCTAACCAGGCAACATGTTCCCTTCAGGTGGACTCCTGAGGCTCAAAGCAGCCTTTGAACAATTAAAGACTTTGTTCACCTCTGCACCTATCCTGAAGCACCGAGATCCTGCTTTAGCCTTTGTCCTTGAAGTAGACGCTTCTGAAAATGCTGTGGGAGCCATATTGTCACAACGACAGGGACTCAAAATCCTGCTGCACCCTGTTGCATTCTTCTCCAGAAAGCTAAATGCCTCTGAAAGGAATTATGATGTGGAAGACAGAGTGCTGTTAGCCATCAAGGCAGCACTTGAGGAATGACACTACCTACTGGAGGGAACTTCCCATCCTATTCTCATTTTTACGAATCACAAGAATCTGGAATATATGAGAACGGCAAAATGTCTAAGGCCACAACAGGCAAGATAGGCATTGTCCTTTTCCCGCTTTGTCTTTCATTTGACATACCGTCCAGGATCAAAGAATGGTAAGCCCTACACACTTTCACATATGTTTCATGATCCAATTGTACCATCTGAACCTGACACGATTCTGCCAGCCAAGAACGTTTTACTTCCGCAAACAGATCTTGTAGCTCAAATTAGAGAAGTAGTGGACGATCATCCACCTCCCATAGAGACGCATCTTCAGTTAAGAGACGGTCTGTATTTTCACAAGGAACACATTTTTGTACCAGAACAACTCAGGGCTCTTATCCTCAAAAGGTGTCATGATCATCCGTTAGCGGGTCACTTCAGAATCCACAAGGCCTCAAATTTGGTCTCCCGTTTCTTCTGGTGGCCAAACTCAATGAAAGATTGCCAGAACTATGTTAGATCTTGTTCAGTATGTCTGCGAAACAAGTCTGATAAAGCCAAGACCTGGGGCCTGTTGGAATCTTTGACTGTACCTGAAAAACCATGGAATATGATTTCTATGGATTTTATTGTAGAGCTTCCCCCATTGGAGGGATTCACCACTATTTTTGTAGTGATTGATCGCCTATCAAAAATGGCTCACTGCATTCCCTTGAAAGGGACTCCTTCTGCCACGGAGACTGCTTCTGCCTTCATCAAAGAAATAGTAAGATTGCATGGCGTTCCTAACAATATTGTTTCCGATCGAGAAGTACAGTTTACGTCTAAGTTCTGGAAAGCTCTGTGTGAGGCAATAGAGATCGAACTGTGCTTCTCTTCTGTGTACCATCCACAAACAAATGGACAAATGGAGAGGACAAACCAAACTCTGGAACAATATCTCCGATGCTTCTCATCTTATTCACAGGATGACTGGGTGTCTTTTCTTCCGTTAGCGGAGTTCGCATACAACAACTCCATTCACTCTGCTACCAAACAGTCCCCTTTTTACTCCAACTATGCATATCACCCCTCCTTCCTTCCAGAAATACCAGTGGATCCCGCTGTCACGGCAGTACAAGAAAGGATGGATTTCCTCAGGAGGAACGGTCAAATATTGCAAAAGACTATTTTAGAAGCTTAAGTGAGTAACAAAAGGTTCTTTGACAGAAAGAGAAGGGACAACCTAAATCTGAAACAAGGAGATAAAGTCTGGATATCTACGGCAAATCTACAATTGAATTGCCCTTCAAAAAAGCTTGGTCCAAGGTACTTGGGACCATTTACTATTAAGAGAAAAGTTAACCCTGTGGCTTTCGAGCTAATACTACCTAAAAATATGAAGATTCATCCAGTATTCCATAGCTCCCTGCTAAAACCGCATATTCCAAGTGGATTTCCCAACCGAGATCCGGAGTCTCCTGCTCCACTGCTGGTTGAGGGTAATGAAGAATATGACGTGGAGTCCATCCTGGATTGTAGAAAAAGGGACGGACAGACCCAGTTTCTCATTAAATGGAAAGGCTACGGTCCAGAGGGTAATTCCTGGGAACCATCCACTAATGTCCATGCCCCACGGTTAATTCAAGCCTACCTCCATCTCCACCCTGAAAAACGAGCCCTAGTGGGCATCCGGAGGCTGCCCCTAAGGGGGGGGGCAATGTAAGAGATTTCTGGCGAGACAAATCATGAATAGAAATGTGCATGCACATAGAAACGGCTGGGGAAGAGTGGTCGGTTGTGCGCATGCACGCAGAAATGCGCAATCACGCATGTGCACGCCAAAGATTGGCGCCAGACGGGCTATTTAAAGAGTGCCTCTGCCCATGATAGGTGCTGACTGGTCTTCAACTCCCCCGTGTCCTGCTTGTTCCTGTGTGATTCCTTTGTTGCTGACCCGGCTTGTTCCTGACCTGACTCTGATTGCTCTCCTGATTGATACCGGTTCCTGACTTCGGCTCTGCTCCTGACCTTGGCTTTGCTTCTGATTCTGTACTGTGCAGTCCACCCATTGATGACCCTGACTATTCCTATGACACTGCTCCTGTCTCTTCTCCTGGCTACCTGCTTTGCTCTGGTGCACGCCTGGTGAACTACAAAACCCGCTCTGCTTGTTACTACTGTGCCTGAATCAGAAGATCATCAGTCTTCCAAGGTCAGCATCTACAAGAGCTGCAACATCTACTGGCGCTTTTGTCTCCCTGGTCCCTAGACTCTCTCTGTTCCAACTCCAGTGAGGTCAGGGCTAGTGACACAAGTGAGGCCGACCTCGTCATTTCAGTCTCCCATTAGGTACGTGACATCTACCCTATATGCCAGACATATACCACACAGCCAATATTTACCAGATATTCCTGCAGCTCCTTTAATGTTGCTATAGGCCTCTTGGCAGCCTCCCAGACCAGTTTTCTTCTCATCTTTTCATCAATTTTGGAGTGACATCCAGTTCTTGGTAATGTCACTGTTGCGCCATATTTTCTCCAATTGTTGATGACTGTCTTCACTGTGTTCCATGGTATAGCTAATGCCTTGGAAATTATTTTGTACCCTTCTCCTGACTGATAACTTTTAACAATGAGATCCCTCTGATTGTTTGGAAGCATGATTTTGAATGTGATTGCTTAATTCTGAACACATCTACATCCCCAGTTATAAGAGGGTGTGCACACTTATGCAACCGCATTATATTAGTTTTTTATGCTTGCTTCTCCCCTAAAAGATTTCAGTTTGTTTTTCAATTGAGTTGTACAGTTTATAGGTCACATTAAAGGTGAAAAAAGATCTGAAATGATTTATCTTTGTCTAGTTTTTTTTACATCACAGAAACCTGACATTTTAACAGGGGTTTGTTGACTTTTTATATCCACTGTAGCAGAGCAGTGTGAATTTGCATCCATACATGACATGGGCGAAAATACAAATGGATATTGCTCGCAGACATTTACCATATAGCATAGCAGGTTGAATTAGCATTCATACATGTGTAAGCCATGTACCAGGGTGGGCTCCCCAGGATACAGTGAAGTCACGAACGAGGAAAGCAACCCCAACACCAGATTTTGCCACAACACAATTTTACTTAGATGTGGCAAATAAACACAACCACAAATGCTGGAAACATACAATAAATTTACATACACCCAGCCTAAAGGCTGAGACCCTTGTGCTGCACAGCACGGCGCCTTTTGATGGGTGAAGGTAGAAAGTGTAGTAATTTGCCTACTGGCGGGCACAAATAGGCTGCCACACCTTACCCTTTATTACCCTAAAAGAGCAAGAATCAGTGTATGGGTGTATGGTATGGGCTAGCCTACGGTGCAGCACAACAGCTTACAATCTTACACAAATCTACAGTATTCCCCCTTCCATAACTGGTCCTGTAGCACGTGCCTGAGTATTTCTTCTGAGAAAAAATGCCAGTCTGGCTTGAGTTTGTGGGATTTTATCAGCTCTCCAATGTGAAATGTCACTTTAAGTTATGAAGTCCTTCCAATAATCAGTAACAACACTTGTGGCCTGACACAAACAGAGACCCTAACTAACTAACTATAGGCCTGGTCTCAGTCTATAGAGGGAGTCCCGGGATAGCCGAGAATCCTGTGCATTGTTGAATTGAGAGGGGCTTAGGTAAGTATTAGGGAGGACTGGGACGGATGCTGAACAGAAAAGGTTTTTTCACCTTCATGCATAGAATGCATATAACAGAAGCCTTTATAACCACTTTAATCTCCTCTTCTCAAGAGAGAATAAATTCTTCATAGCTGAGCTCCTCCATGTCTCTTACCAGTTTGGTTGCCCTTTTCTGCAATTTCTCCATTTCTCCAATATCCTTTTTGTGAATTGGTGCCCAAAACTGAACTGCATTTTTCGGATGAGCTATTACTAATGATTTGCATAGAGGTAAGATGATCTCTCTCTCTCTCTCTCTCTCTCTCTCTCTCTCTCTCTCTCTCTCTCTCGCCTATAACTCTCCTAATACAAGAGAGGATTTTGCTCGCTTTGGAAACCTCAGCTTGGCATTGCATGCTATTATTAAGCTTGTGATCTACCAGAACACCCAGATAATTCTCCACCATTGACTCCCCCAGATGTACCCCCCCCCAGTATGTATGATGCATATTCTTAGCCCCCAAGTGCATAACTTTACATTGTCAACATTAAACCTCATTTGTCACATAGTTGTCCAATTAAACAGATCATTGACTGTTGGTCTGCATGTAAATTGGAGATATCTTATAATTATATTATTCCACTGCACAGCTTGGTGTCATCTACAAAAGACTGAAATGGTACTTTTAATCCCAGACCCTATATTGTTTATAGATATGTTAAAAAGTAAGTTCCCCATCACTGAACCGTGGGGTACACCACTAATGACCTTAGACCATTCAGAGTATGAATCATTGGCCACTACTCCCTGAATACACTCTTTTAGCCAGTTTTCTATCCATTTACAAACTGATTTTTCCAAGCCTCTAATACCACTATTATACATGACGTTCAGTTCCCACAGAACAGATAAATGTTCACATAATGGAACTGTCTTGCGAGCCAGAAAGTAAACAAAAACTCCTTATAAATACACTCTATTAATGGATCGCAAACCTATAGCACATAACTACCAATGTGATAAACAGAAAAAATAAAATATATAGTGTTGCGCTCCCAAACCTCAAATCAATATATTATGATTTGATCTCTATTTTAAAGATTAAGAATGATGTGTACGAATAAACTTATATACTAATTTTCTTATACTTTGAATTTATACAAATAATTAATGTGCATGAAAAAATAAATAAATATACTGCAAATAAATAACAAAAAAATAAAATATAAAAATAAAAATAAAAATAATAAAAAAGAAAAATAAAAATAAAAATAAAAATAAAAATAATGTCCCAAAAAAGTGACTTTGTGCTGGAAAATCTTCAATTTACAATGATTGGTGACTGCTTGTGAATCCTCCCTCAAGTAAAGATGTGCGCTCACCTCATAAGAAGCCTGCAATTAGGCTATATAAACTTGTGGTTCACCTCCTTTGGAACCTGCTTGTTTAGAACTCCTGCTTTAGGATATCCATGGTGTGCAACATATGCTATAGGATGAATCTCCTCTCCAGCGGATGCAATTCGTCTATTTTTTCATCTCCATACGATTCACCACATACAAAAAAGATCTCGACATGGTGCTTTATCTTTTATATAAGTGTGACTTTTATTTGCTCAAAATATGGCACTCACATATTAGGTGTGCGGATAGTGGTAGCACAAATACAATCCAAGACCGCCGCTGATTGTCGGAGCTGTGTGCTCGTGGTCCGGCAAACAGACTGACTCCCTCCGAGTGACGTTACAGTCCCACCCCTACGCGTTATGCCACTGGTCACGTGGCTTCATCAGGGGGATTTGATTTGATAAATGTTCACATGTTCATCTGAGTGCTCAAACAGATAGAGTTCTGTCCGAACTTGACTAATGACACAGTTAATTTTGGCCTAGGCCTATAAGCATCAATGGGATTAAGGAAATCAGAACTCTCTGTGCTGAATCCGCAGTTTAGCAAATTCTGTGTTCAACCTGGAATCTGCAAAATTTATTATATCTTTTCTGTAGCGCAATACTACTTAGGAATCTACACAACACATATCCTGTACATAGAATGAATACACATTTTGTACTCCCCAAGTTACTCCCCCTTAGGCACATCTAGATTTACCTGATTATAATCCTATTATTACTTTAATACATTTAATTAATACTAGCCAACTATTTTACTAGCTTGTTGTGTCTCTTCTTTTGATTTGAACATTTTTCCATCATGAGCTAAGTCTACCTTCCGTTGCTTCTGCCATATTGTTGTATGTTCTTAATAATTAAGCTGCATAACATCTTCTTAAACAGAAAGACAGAAAACTGATGGAAGCCAGAGGGAAAATAACTGGATTAGATGAAGGTTTATTACAGCAGGACAGAACAGGGCTCATCATGATGATCTTATTAAAGGATTTGCAGTAAAGCAAGTAGTTCAGATTAAACTTAAAGACTGTATATATGCAGGAAATACAGGCTGCTTGAAATTTGCATGAAACTCCTTCCATTTGGGGAGGGGACGTGAAAATGGTAAACCTCTGACATGACATATGAACAAAGCATATCTCTCTATAGCATATACTTGTCTCAATCCAGAGCACTAAGTGTCATTTCTGTCTGCTGCATCATTCCTCTGCTATCTGCACGAGTCACTTCTGACAAGTTTTCCTGAAACCAAAAGAAAAAAGTGATGGGGGAGAGCTCCAGCACACAGCCTATGATTGACAGCTTCAGCTCTGTTCCTGTGTGCTGTGTGAAGGGGGGGGGGTGTCTGTCCCATCCCTCCAATCAGATCTTAGCCCTCCTCTCCCCCTGCTCCATGGCAAATAACTTGAGCATAAACGTGTGCAATTACACATCTCTCTAGCCCCATAAAATGTGAAGATTCCTTAAACAGATGTATCACATGGCTCCAGGAGTGAAATATCAATTTGGAATATTACAGTGGTTCTAAAGCCTTAATGTCTGCATTAAAGCGGAGCTCCACCCAAAAGGGGAAGTTCCACTTTAAGCCTTTGTCCCCCGCTCCCCTCTAAGGATTGGTACCTTTGGGGAGCGGGTACCCAAATTTGACAGATACCTACTCCCACTTCCTCTGTGATCGCCTAGGCGATCGGAAGTGGAAGTTGTCTACTCCCCATAGTCTTCTGGGACACGTGACAGGTTCCAGAAGACTACGGGGCCATTCACAAATCGCAGCGCTTCTCGGGCATGCTCAGTGGGCACCTGGCTGTGACAGCCATGTGCCCACACTGAAGATGCCAGCGCCGTGAGGACACTGCTGGACCGAGCCGAGGGACAGGTAAGTGTCTGTATTTTAAAAGTCAGCAGCTACAGTTTTTGTAGCTGCTGACTTTTTTTTTCAGGTGGAACTCTTTAAGGTAAAAAAACTTTTATGCGGGTGATTCCCCTCCAGCCCCCCTTATACTTACCTGAGCCAAATCTCAATCCAGTGCTGTGGGCCAGAGCAGCAGCTCTCTCTGCTCTCTCCCTTCTCACAGGGCAGATTAAGCAGAGGGAGCCAATGGCTCAATCCATGAAATTCTGTGCAGAGAGAGCAGGGGGGTGGGGGGGGGTTGTTATTAAAAAAAAACCACAAAGATTTACAATTACGTAAAGGGTGCAAATTACCACAAATCAGCTGTACATCCACTTTTCTCCAAGCTCTGTTATTGAAATTGATTATACTAAAAATAACCCTGAAAACCCATCTCTTCAGGGAAGCGTACCCCACCCTCACCTAACAGCCGTTCTCCTCCACTCCTCCTATCACTCCATCCCCCACAGCCACTTCCTCCTGTACCTCTACCCCCTCCCTCCTAGATTGTAAGCTCGAAAGAGCAGAGCCCTCGAACCCCTCGTGTATTGTATTGTTACTGTATTGTCTCATGTTCTGTCCCCCACTATAATGTACAGCGCTGAGCAAACCTTTTGGCGCTATATAAACAATGTATAATAATAATAATAATAATAATAATAATAATAATAAATACAGAGGTTGTTTCCCTGAGCAAGTCATGTAGGCGAATGACGTATTGCGTCGGGCGGAGCCAGGTGATGTAACTTTAGGTCTGCAGTCATAACCGGAAGTGTGTTTTTTAATGCTGGTAATGAGTCTAAGGCTCAATTTTAATATTATTATTATTATTATAATACAGGATTTTTATAGCGCCAACAGTTTGCTCAGCGCTTTACAATATAAATATGTGAATGTGCTATCCTGTAGATTATTATTGTAAATTATTAATGAAAAAATATTGTACTATCGAAGGCCTCTTCTTTCCTCGTTTATTATTATGTACCAGTGGTGTGGAAAGACGCCTATGATTAAAGAGGATCTGCCTGTGTTCTAAAGGGGACCTGCCAACCTTTACTTATTGGAGATATTGTATTGGAGCTTGCAATGAGTGGAGATACTACCAGATGATTGGATCAAACACTTTGTGACCTGTATGTATGTGTGTATATATATATATATTGTAAATAAAATGTCAGGTGAGGAAGCATTCTTACTGGTGATGGAGCACTGCACTTCTTGGTGGAGCATGGATTTAGATGCACATATAGATGGTGTGGACATGAGAGTAATTTATGAACTTTTTGTTTGGGACTGTTACATGATTATTTAAAATCATTACCGGTACTTTATTTTTTGATGCTTTTGAGTCATCATGTATGCACATTTATCTGAGTTGATTACAATTAATTGTGTCATATATGGTTATGATTGATGCTAATATTGGAAGTCACTGTATATTTCTGGGAGTAAGAACGTTTTTCGTTTTTGTTGCATTGGTATGGGAACACATTCTTGGTGTATGCTGCAGCACTGAAATGTGTATTTGTTTGATATGTATTTGTTTTTTATTTTAGTTATTGGCACAGAGATTTTCTGTTTATTAATCATTATTCACCACATACTGTAACCAGCATGAAGATATATATAAAATCTTATCTAAACATTGGATCAATCTTTAATAGGATCCTGTGTTACTAAGTTTAATAGTGATATGTCCCAAATAAACTATAGAAAGACAAGATGTTTGATAGATAAATTAAAATCTTTTGAGGAACTAGGCATCAATTTCAGTTGTTTCTGTAACAAGAATATATATATGGAAATTCTTCTGATATACTTTGTCCCTCCAATTTTTCAACACCACTCTTCCTCTTTCTTTTATCCTCTTTTTTACAATCTCCTTCCTTCCCTTTTCTTTTTACTTCTTTTCTCTTCCCCTTTTATATTTTCATAATTTTGAAAGAGTAACTCCACTGTTATTGAGAAAAAAATCCTCTCTGTGTGATCTATTTGCATTGCAAGGATTTGAACAAACTTCTTTGCCTTTTGTTATTCTGAAGTAGCTGTTTGTCCGTGTCCATGCGCAGAGTGAATCTAATGGGAGTGTTTTTATGTTTATCTAACGTCTGCTGCACCTGCAGAGTTCTAATGAGGAAAAATGTAGGGTCTGCATCCCTTTACATATGATTCACTTTGGGAGTATCTCACTGAAAATGAAATTTTTTGCAGGGGATGATCAAAATCTGACCTATGGTTAACCACTTGCCGACCGCGCATAGCCGAAAGACGGCTTCACCGCTGCCGGCCAGTTCTGAGTGGACGTCATATGACGTCCTCCCAGAACGCGCTCTCCTGCGCGCCCCAGGGGGCGCGCACCCGGCGATCTCCGTGATCGCTGTGTCCTATGGACACAGCTGATCACGAGATGTGGTGAAAGGCCGATCCCACCGGCCTTTTACCACGTGATCAGCGGTGTCCAATGACACGCTGATCACAGGAAAATGCAAGTGCCGGTTCTCGGCTGCACTTTCCTCACGCTGTCAGATCGTGAGGAAAGTACTGCCGAGAACCGGCAGTTGTCAGAGCGGGGATCGGCACCGATCATCAGGGCACTGATGATCAGTGCCCTGATGATCGGTGCCCAGCAGTGACCCCCGCAAGTTCCGATCAGCGGTGCGCCCACTAGCCCCGCCCACCCATTCCCAGCAGTGCCCCCACCTGTGCCCAGCAGTGCCCCCACCTGTGCCACTCTGCAGTGCCACCTACCTGTGCCCAGCAGTGCCACCTACATGTGCCCAGCAGTGCCACCCACCTGTGCCCACCCACCTGTGCCCACCAGTGCCACCCACCTGTGCCCACCAGTGCCACCCACCTGTGCCCACCCACCAGTGCTGTCCACCAGTGCCACCCACCAGTGCCACCCACCAGTGCTGCCAGTCAGTGCCACCAGTCAGTGCCCAGGGGTTGTGCCAGTCAGTGACGCCAGTCAGTGCCCAGAAGTGATGCCAGTCAGTGCCGTCTATCAGTACCCATCATCAGTGTCACCTATCAGTGCCGCCTATCAGTGCTGCATATCAGTGCCGCCTATCCGTGACCCCTAATTAGTGCTGTCTATCAGTGCCGCCTATCCGTGCCACCTCATTAGTACTGCCTATCAGTGCCCTTTAGTGCTGCCTATCAGTGCCCATCAGTGCCGCCTATCAGTGCCCATCAGTGCCGCCTCATCAACGCAAATCAGTGAAGGAGAAAAAATACCTGTTTGAAAAATTTTATAAAAGAAACAAAAACTTATTTTTTTTTCAAATTTTTTGCACTTTTTTTAATTTATAGCGCAAAAAGTAAAGCGCCCAGTGGCGATTAAATACCACCAAAAGAAAGCTCTATTTGTGAGAAAAAAATGATCAAAATTTCATATGGGTACAATGTTGCATGACCGCGCAATTGTCAATCAAAGTGCGGCAGCGCTGAAAGCTGAAAATTGGCCTGGTAAGGAAGGGGGTATAAGTGCCTGGTAGGCAAGTGGTTAAAAAGGTGAATACGCTCTGGTGCATGAGGAAGTCAGTGACCAGTTTGCATAT
Source organism: Staurois parvus (assembly GCF_062004578.1). Classification (NCBI taxonomy): domain Eukaryota; kingdom Metazoa; phylum Chordata; class Amphibia; order Anura; family Ranidae; genus Staurois; species Staurois parvus. The sequence goes on along the minus strand of NW_028318078.1, from coordinate 14,310,552 downwards.
ATCTACACTTCATATACATTAAAATTGAAATAGTATAAACTGAGGACAATTCATAAAGTGGTATCTTACCACATCCAAGTATGCGGAAAGATACCGCACAGCATTTTTAAAAAAGAAAATGTTGGCATTCACTAAAAAACACCACTAAAAAAAAACACTACTATAAATACTGCATGAGTTAGTCATGCAGTATTTTAGTAGTGAAAACATGCAGTAATATAACGAGTCATCAGCTGTCATCGGGGCAATTAAAAATGAAGAAAAAAAAATGGCATGGAGACCCCCCCAAATCCATACAAAGCCCTTGGGTTTGATATGGATTTTGAGGGGAACCCCCATGCCCTGGTCGATGATGTCACAAAGGGGCTTGGTTAGCCAGTGACATCACCGGATGGCCCCACCCCTTAATTATTTTAGAACTATCAGGTGGTGGAGCTCTTAGATGGTGAGAGCAGGGCTCTTCATTGAGAGCGGAGCCTTTTTTTTTCGGGTCAGCGGTAGCAGCGGGCTTTATGATTGGCGATGGATCTACACCCAGGGACAATTTTTATTTTTGTTATTTTTTTAATAAAGGACTTGTCAAAAACTGCCTCCTGTGTTTTTTTACGCTACACTTTTTTTTTGTGAACGAGTGCCCCATCTGACCTGCATCTTGCAGACTTCTGAGAAAATCAGTAAGCCAATCTCACAAGCAGGAAATGGATAATTTAATGGATAATATTAAGCCACCATTTGGGTGGAGCAGCAATTTGCTGACGTCATCTAGCCGCTGCCGATGGTTGGAGTGGTGGCCATCTTGTGGTGAGCTATTCCCTCTAGGACAAGGGCTGACTTCCCATCTGAGTGCCCAGGACAAATTTCGTCTGGTTTAACCCTTTGGCCACCTTCCATTCTCAAATGTTTAATGCTTGATTACCTGTTACCAGTTTTCATCTGGTGAGTGTACATCCGAGAGAGGTGGTGGATTCTTTTGTGTGATCATCAGTACATTTGCACTCTGCACCTTAATTATACTGCGCCTTATGGTTTCACAGACGATTGCTTCCATTTATGGATATTTGACTATATAAATTGCATGTTTAACTATGGACATTGATGTAGAGTTTTATCCTATTTATATATCTCAGATTTTATATGTTAATTGTAGCATAATTTTCGACTGCAATCCGCGAGATATATTTAGATATTTTTTTTTTTTAAGCACTGCACTTTCTTACATATAGGATAATATTAAGCGCCCTAGTTGTGTTGTAGTAAAGCTCTTTAAATCGACGTTAAGTAACAATATAGGTCTCATTGTTTATTTTTTATATGTTAGCACACATAAGAGAACAGTAAGAGAACAGTGAGTGGCTGTTGATATCCATGACCTCTGTGAAGAGTAGTGTGGGTTTGAAGTCGCAATGACAGGGACGGCTAGTGGCTACTTAGAGTAAACACATGGGGGTAGTTGACAGCTACCATGTCCCTCTGAGAGAGTCCCGGTGTGGAAAGAAACGCATTAGGAGGACGCGTGGTTGTGTGCGTTCTCCCAGATTAACTCCTGGACAAGGCAATAACACAGTGAATGGAGAGACTTTGCCACTTGTATAACAAACAATGAAGCACAATACCATATGATTTATATTTCCTGCAGCTTTCTATTTGACAGACTTTTGAGTTGGATGGCTTGATGAATGTCTAATAATCACTGAATTGCTTTTGAATGAGATAATTTGACAACTAAGCACCTATTACACATTGTAACAAATTGGCTAAATGACATTGTATTTACATCATGATTCTGAGTCACATAAAAAAGGTGTTATATTTTCAGAATCTGCCCTTGATATTCCTGATTAATATTTCACTCATAGAGCCATGTGATGCATCTATCGATGGAATCTTAGTTACATTTACTGGGCTAGAAAGGTATGTAATTGCACAAGACCCAGGTCACACTCTAATTATCTTCCACGAATACTATTAATTGATACGTGTGGATTATGCTAATAAACACATATGCTTGCCTATATTTGTAATGCAGTTAATGCATCCAGGAAGACATGATATAATTGTTGTAAAAAAAGTGCATATTTTACTGAAAATGGTGTTAGTGGGTATATAAAGCACCACATTCCTAATGTATGTATAAACCCAAAAATAGAGAAATTACGAGAGCTTGAAAGTACCTAAACTATCAGGAAGGAAAAACAACTTAAAGTGTGACTTAAAGTGTGACTAAACCCAGGACCCTGCATTCACTATATCTGGTCTTACTCAGTACACAGAACATGGAAATACAAATATTTTAGTAAATATAAACTAATAAATACCTTTTCTCATCATCAGTTACAGCAGTCTTGTGACTTCTATCAGTGTCCAGCAGAGCACTGATTACAGCTTGTAGGAGGGGTTTTCATTCTCCTCTGATTGTTCCATGAGGCTGCAGGACCCCTGTTCTCTGTCTGGGCAGTGCTGACTGGCCCTGTGCTGATCACATGCACTCCCCCAAGAAAAAAAAACTCTAGCAATACACCCCAAACTGGGCATGTGCAGCTTGCCCCCAAGGCTCTGTGCTATCAGCAGATGGATTGGGGAAAGTAGAGGAAGGGGAGGATCAGAGAAGATAGGATCAAACATCTTTTTTACACAATGCAGAGGATTAACCCCTTAGGTTCCACAGTGAATATAACAAGCATGCTTTACTGCTTATACAGACTGATTTTATTGTTGTGGGTTTAGTAACACTTTAATGTGGATAAAATCACATTCATTTATTGTACATTGCATATTTAAAAGATATGTTAAAACCACTATATAATTAAGTGTCTAACACCGAATGACAGTATAATGCATTGAAAACACTGTGTGTGTTTTTTCCATATTAAGTTGTTTTTGTGTTCCTTCTTGATACTTTTTCTATTTTTGTGTTTATTGTTGGAAAAAAGTGACCACAAGCGGAATTTTGACTATCATACAAGTAATAAACATAAGATAGACAAAGTTTCATTTTGCATTTGAATTTATGTTGTAAAGCTGGGAGGGATTTTAAATGTGGGTGTGTGTGTGGTGGGGCTTAATGCGCCCCAGTGAGCACACTGTGAAACAGTGCTCACTAATGCATAAACCATAGGCAGGAGCTGCTGTCATGTGAAATCGACATTAAAGTGGTTCAAAAGGCTGAAGGTTTTTGTGCCTTCATAATTAACGGAAACAGATAGCACAACATTTATAATTTTTTTTTTTTTTTTTAACCTTCATGCATTCTATGCATGAAGATAAAAAATCTTTTCTGTGCAGCATTGCCCCAGCCCCCCGTAATACTCACCTAAGCCCCCTCTCAATCCAGCGATGTGCACTGGAGTATCGGCTATCCCGGGGACTCCCTCTTCTCATTGTCTGAGACAGAAGCGAGAGCCCTTGGCTCCCACTGCTGTCAATCACAGCCAGCGAGCCAATGAGAAGAGAGGGGGTGGTGCCAAGCCGCGGCTCCGTGTGTGAAAGGACACATGGAGCAGTGGGTGCCCCTATAGCAAGCTGCTTGCTGTGGGGGTGCTTGGCAGGAGGGAGGGACAAGGAGCGCTGGTGGGGGACCTGAGAAGAGAAGGATTCAGGCTGTTCTGCGCAAAACCACAGTACACAGCAGGTAAGTACAGACATGTTAGTTATTTTTTTCTTTAAAAAAAAAAGTCTTTAGAATCACTTTAAGGCAATACTCCAGTTAACACTTTTGTAATAATCCATGGCCATACTTCTTACACTGTTGACAATGAAGACCGTTGGACACAACTTCTGTTTAGAGAACAGCTCTCCCTACAACTGTGCAGAATTTCAGAGAGTGTGCTGATTTCCACCCACTCAGCAGTCCCGTCATCTCACTCCTAATAATAATGTTCATATGTTGCTATTGGAAAGAGGAAACACTCTACTCCATTACTACATGCTTGTTCTCCTCCCAAGGTCTCGCTGCATTACCTGTGACTCCCTGGCTAGGTCCATAGGTACTCTGTGCCATGAGATCAATCCCAGTATGTGAGGAACCAGTCACTAGTGACAGGGCCAAGCATAGCACTCCTTTACTACCAGAGCCTCCATCATCCCTACCGTGTCACCCATCTTTTAGCTAATTGGCTGGTTTAGCAAGTGACACAAATACAGTAGTCCCTTAGTAATGGCAATTAGTAATAGCCCCTCAGGACAGCTCTTAGCTCCTTAGACTCTGTACTGTATCTCCTCCAAACTTTTCAGTCCCCTGTTGTAAGCCCTGTTCTTTTGATATACCTTACATGCACTCCTTTAGAGACTTCAGAGCAGGCAATTTAGATGAACAATAAAGATATTTTACTAAGGTAGCTGCAGGTAACAAGAAAACAGTTCTCAAAGACATCTTCCACACACTTTCCTATACAAAGTTCTCTAGTGCCCCAAAGTAGTGTCACATGAGGCAGTCATACCTTAGGCAGATGTCTTACTCCATAAAGAGACCTTCTCAAGGTAAGAGTTCATAATAGGTAGTAAATCCAGAAGAGGTAGAAATAATCTATAACAGGGTCCAGCTTAACCACTTGCACTCCTGAGGATTTACCCCCCTTCCTGACTAGGCCATTTTTTGCATTACGCCGCTACGTTACTTTAACTGACAATTGTCATGCAACGCTGCACCCAAAGGAAATTTACATAATTTTTTCCCATGACTTAAGCTTTCTTTTGGTGGTATTTAATCACCTGTGCATTTTTTTTTTTTGCGCTATGAAAAAAAAAGTCAGAAAATTTTGAGAAAAAAATATATTTCTAACTTTTTGCTATTAAACATGTCCAGAAAAAAAAATTAAAAAATCATAATTTTATGCCAAAATGTATTCTGCTACATATCTTTGCTAAAAAAAATCCCAATATGTGTAAATTAATTGGTTTACGGGAAAGTTATAGCATTTACAAATGGTGGTATAGATACTGATTTTTTTTTTTTACTAGTAATGGCGGCGATCAGCTTATAGCAGGACTGTGAGACTGCGACGGACATTCTGACACTAGGGGGAACTGACTTAGTGTCACTGGCATCCCCAGTGACACCAATACAGTGATCAGTGCTAAAAAAAGCACTGACACTGTACTAATGACACTGCGCAGGAAGGGGTTAACATGAGGGGCGATCAAAGGGTTAACTGTCTGCAAGGAGTGTTTTACTAGGGGGCTTCACTGTAATCACACTGCTCTGGATGGCTGTGCTGTGCACAACCATCCAGAGCAGTGTGCCCGAGCTGACAGGGAGGAGAACTGTTAGTAAACAAAACAGTTCTCCTCCCTGTTGGAGATATTCGGAAATCACCGGGCGGCTGCGAGTAATTACCGGCAGGGACCTAGTGATTGACAGCTGTGGCTGTGAATGGTGGAAATGCAAAATCATGTATAAATACGTGATTTTGCGCACCTGTGCTGCCCTGTAGCAGTATTTCTGCTATAGGGTGGACAGGAATTGGTTAAGGCATCAGAAGTACATAGGTTCCAGATCCCACTGGGAACAGCTACATTTTGGCAGTCTTTCCCCAGGCAACTTCTCAGAGGACTAATAAGCCCCTATTTACTGTATATGTTATGACCTGTATGGGGTGGTAACCTTCCTGAAAAAGGAAAACCTGTCCAGCAGCGTTATCCTTTCCTTCTTACGAACCACCAGCTCAGCAGGTCAACGTAAGGACACAGAGCAGCAATTCTACATTGTAACAAGTACAAAGGATTAATATTAGAGATGAGCGAATCGAACTCGGCGAAGTGGAATTCGTTTCGAATATTAGGAAAATTTCGATTCACGCCGAATCCGAAAATTAGCAGACTTCGGATGCGCGAATCGAAATTTTTCCAAAAATGGCGGCGACATGTGTGGCGACGGAGCTCTGGGAAGGCGCGCAGACAAGGCGCGCTGACCCATAATGCATTCATTCATGACATGTGATCGCATTAGCCAATCAGCAGCCAGCCAGCCAGCACTGTGTAATGGTGGAGCTATAAATTGCGGCCATCTTACAATTCTCCATTTGCCTCTGGTCATTCAAGAGAGACAGACCTCTCTGTATTAGGGACACAGAATCGTTACTTAGGGACACAGAACCATTACTTAGGGACACAGAACCGTTACTTAGGGACACACAATCGTTACTTAGGACACAGAACCGTTACTTAGGGACACAGAACCGTTACTTAGGGACACAGAACCGTTACTTAGGGACACACAATCGTTACTTAGGGACACAGAACCGTTACTTAGGGACACAGAACCGTTACTTAGAGACACAGTATTGTTACTCAGGGACAGACACAGAATTGTTACTCAGGGACAGACACAGAATTGTTACTGAGGGACACAGAATTGTTACTGAGGGACACAGAATTGTTACTGAGGGACACAGAATTGTTACTCAGGGACAGACACAGAATTGTTACTCAGGGACAGACACAGAATTGTTACTCAGGGACAGACACAGAATTGTTACTCAGGGACAGACACAGAATTGTTACTGAGGGACACAGAATTGTTACTGAGGGACACAGAATTGTTACTGAGGGACACAGAATTGTTACTCAGGGACAGACACAGAATTGTTACTCAGGGACAGACACAGAATTGTTACTCAGGGACAGACACAGAATTGTTACTGAGGGACACAGAATTGTTACTGAGGGACACAGAATTGTTACTCAGGGACAGACACAGAATTGTTACTCAGGGACAGACACAGAATTGTTACTGAGGGACAGACACAGAATTGTTACTGAGGGACACAGAATTGTTACTGAGGGACACAGAATTGTTACTGAGGGACACAGAATTGTTACTGAGGGACAGACACAGAATTGTTACTCAGGGACAGACACAGAATTGTTACTCAGGGACAGACACAGAATTGTTACTCAGGGACAGACACAGAATTGTTACTGAGGGACACAGAATTGTTACTGAGGGAAACAGAATTGTTACTGAGGGACACAGAATTGTTACTCAGGGACACAGAATTGTTACTCAGGGACAGACACAGAATTGTTACTCAGGGACACAGAATTGTTACTCAGGGACACAGAATTGTTACTCAGGGACACAGAATTGTTACTCAGGGAAAGACACAGAATTGTTACTGAGGGACACAGAATTGTTAGTGAGGGACACAGAATCGTTACTCAGGGACACAGAATTGTTACTCAGGGACACAGAATTGTTACTCAGGGACACAGAATTGTTACTGAGGGACACAGAATTGTTACTCAGGGACAGACACAGAATTGTTACTGAGGGACACAGAATTGTTACTGAGGGACACAGAATTGTTACTCAGGGACAGACACAGAATTGTTACTGAGGGACACAGAATTGTTACTGAGGGACACAGAATTGTTACTGAGGGACACAGAATTGTTACTCAGGGACACAGAATTGTTACTCAGGGAAAGACACAGAATTGTTACTGAGGGACACAGAATTGTTAGTGAGGGACACAGAATCGTTACTCAGGGACACAGAATTGTTACTCAGGGACACAGAATTGTTACTCAGGGACACAGAATTGTTACTGAGGGACACAGAATTGTTACTCAGGGACACAGAATTGTTACTCAGGGACACAGAATTGTTACTCAGGGAAAGACACAGAATTGTTACTGAGGGACACAGAATTGTTAGTGAGGGACACAGAATCGTTACTCAGGGACACAGAATTGTTACTCAGGGACACAGAATTGTTACTCAGGGACACAGAATTGTTACTGAGGGACACAGAATTGTTACTCAGGGACACAGAATTGTTACTCAGGGACAGACACAGAATTGTTACTGAGGGACACAGAATTGTTACTGAGGGACACAGAATTGTTACTGAGGGACACAGAATTGTTACTCAGGGACACAGAATTGTTACTCAGGGACAGACACAGAATTGTTACTGAGGGACACAGAATTGTTACTCAGGGAGAGACACAGAATTGTTACTGAGGGACACAGATTTGTTACTGAGGGACTCAGAATTGTTACTCAGGGACACAGAATTGTTACTCAGGGACAGACACAGAATTGTTACTAAGGGACACAGAATTGTTACTGAGGGACACAGAATTGTTACTCAGGGACAGACACAGAATTGTTACTGAAGGACACAGAACTGTTACTGAGGGACACAGAATTGTTACTGAGGGACACAGAATTGTTACTCAGGGACACAGAATTGTTACTCAGGGACAGACACAGAATTGTTACTGAGGGACACAGAATTGTTACTGAGGGACACAGAATTGTTACTGAGGGACACAGAATTGTTACTCAGGGACACAGAATTGTTACTCAGGGACAGACACAGAATTGTTACTGAGGGACACAGAATTGTTACTGAGGGACACAGAATTGTTACTCAGGGACAGACACAGAATTGTTACTGAGGGACACAGAATTGTTACTGAGGGACACAGAATTGTTACTCATGGACACAGAATTGTTACTCAGGGACACAGAATTGTTACTCAGGGACAGACACAGAATTGTTACTGAGGGACACAGAATTGTTACTGAGGGACACAGAATTGTTACTCAGGGACAGACACAGAATTGTTACTCAGGGACACAGAATTGTTACTGAGGGACACAGAATTGTTACTGAGGGACACAGAATTGTTACTCAGGGACACAGAATTGTTACTCAGGGACAGACACAGAATTGTTACTGAGGGACACAGAATTGTTACTGAGGGACACAGAATTGTTACTCAGGGACACAGAATTGTTACTCAGGGACAGACACAGAATTGTTACTGAGGGACACAGAATTGTTACTCAGGGACAGACACAGAATTGTTACTGAGGGACACAGAATTGTTACTGAGGGACACAGAATTGTTACTCAGGGACACAGAATTGTTACTCAGGGACAGACACAGAATTGTTACTGAGGGACACAGAATTGTTACTCAGGGACAGACACAGAATTGTTACTGAGGGACACAGAATTGTTACTGAGGGACACAGAATTGTTACTGAGGGACACAGAATTGTTACTCAGGGACACAGAATTGTTACTGAGGGACACAGAATTGTTACTCAGGGACACAGAATTGTTACTCAGGGACAGACACAGAATTGTTACAGAGGGACACAGAATTGTTACTCAGGGACACAGAATCGTTGAATTAAAGAGTATGTCAGACAACATGCAGAGGAGTGGCAGAGGAGGCAATGTTTTAGGAGCGAGCAGACGTGGCAGCAGAGGAAGGGGTCGAGGCAGCACTAGTCGCAGCCAGAGGCCAGTGCTCCCGGTGTCATCCAGCGGTCGTGTCTCCACCGACAACCCTGCCGTCATCGATTGGTTGGCTCGGTCGTCTTCCTCTTCCCAGGTCACCTCTGACACCTACAGCCAACGGTCGGTGGGTACGTCAGACACAACCGTTAGTTGGCATGGCCCGGGAGCAAGCCCACTGAAATCACGTGTCCTCTACCTGCCCCTGTCCTTTGGTGTTCCCTCAACAAGCGAAGTATCGCATGCTGTGGGCTCAGCCCCACTGTACAGTGAGGAAGAGCTAACAGAGGGCGGTCAGGAACGGGGGGAGACATCCGCCTCTTCAGCAGCCAGGCGAAGAAGTACTGGCGAGGAGAGTGGCTCGGTAGCCGGTCTAGAGACAGGTCTGTCTCCTGACCCACACGCAGCCGAGGGGGCTAGTAGTGAGGCGGAGACCCTAATTGATGATGATGAGGCTGATCGCACTTGGCAGCCTCATCGTCATCAGGCTATTGCTTCCGCATCATCAGGAGAAGAGGGTGCCAGCTTGGCAGCGAGCAAAACAGTCGGTGGGTTGCCCAGGAGGCAGCAGGGTCGCAGCAGTGTCAGTGGAGGCAAACGGCCACAGAGTAGAGCACCAACTCCACTGCAGCCTACCACCACGGCCAGTAGTGGTGCCGGTGTGCACGGAGGAAGTAGCAGTCAGCCAGTGAGGAGTAGTGGGGGCAAAGTTTCCTACTCGGCGGTGTGGCAATTTTTCGTCAAGCCGCCCGAGGAAGTAAACGTAGCCGTATGTCGACTATGTGGCCAGAAAGTCAAGCGTGGCCAGGGGGCCCATGTTGGGACTACAGCGTTGCGTCAGCATATGCAGCGTCGCCATTTGGTGGCCTGGGAAAACCGTGATAAAGATACGGCGGTTCTGCCTGCCCCAGCCCCCGCTCCATCACCCGCTCCGTTACTTGCTCCGTCACCCGACGTCAATCGCCCTCTATCAGCCAGTCAAGGCTCCAACACCTCTGCTGAGGGGAGTTGTCGCTCGTTGGCATCTTCCGCTCGTTCAGATGCTCCTTCTCCTGCTACTCCTCTTCACGGATTCCGTCAGCAGTCTTTCTTGGAATCCGTTTCCAAGAGACAACAGTTTGCGAGCACGCACCCGACGGTGCAAAAGCTGAACGTCCTCCTGTCCAAGTTACTGCTGCTGCAGTTCCTCCCTTTCCAAGTGGTGGACTCAGCACCTTTCCGAGAAATGATGGCTTGTGCCGCGCCGCGGTGGAGAGTGCCAAGCCGGCATTTCTTCGCCAAAAAGGCAGTGCCAGCCCTGCATTCACATGTAGAAGAGATGGTGGGCCAGTCTTTGAGCATGTCGGTCTCTGCCAAAGTGCACGGCAGCGCCGACGTGTGGAGCTGTAACTACGGTCAGGGACAGTACATGTCATTTACGGCCCACTGGGTGAACGTGGTGCCGTCACAGCCGCACCAGCAACTTGGACAGGTCACGCCGCTTTTGCCTCCACGTTTGCACGTCCTTGGTCCGGCAAAGATGTCCGCCTCTACCACCTCTTCTTCCGCCGTGTCCTCAGCCGCCACCCCCGTGCCAAGTCCCATTACCCGACCGGCATATCACATGTGCAGGGCGCAACGGTGTCACGCTGTGCTGCACCTGGTATGCCTTGGCGAACGTAGTCACACAGGGGAGGAACTTCTGAGTGTAATGAACAGAGAAATCGACAGATGGCTGTCTCCGCGCAAACTGAAAATCGGAACCATGTTGACCGACAACGGAAAGAACATGGTGTCTGCTCTGCGTCAAGGAAGGTTGTGCCATGCGCCATGCATGGCTCACGTGTTCAATCTGGTTGTCAAGCGGTTCCTAAAATCCACCATCCCACTGCAAGACATCCTTAAAATGTCACGTAAACTTTGCATGCATTTCAGCCATTCCTACACCGCAAAGCACACCCTCCTTGAGCTGCAGCGGCAGAACGGAATTCCACAGCATCGCCTGATCTGCGACGTTGCAACAAGGTGGAATTCAACCCTACACATGTTAGACCGCCTTTACGAACAGCGAAAGGCCATCACCGATTTCCTGATGTTACAAGCGGATAAAGGTACTCCCCTGTGTAACTTAGATGTCAGCCATTGGCAGCTCATGCGTGACACCTGCCGCTTGCTCAGGCCCTTTGAGGAGGCCACGCTATTCGTGAGTCGGCAGGACTATGGGATGAACGACGTCATTCCTCTGTTGCACGTCCTGGAACAAATGCTGTTAACAATGGCTGGTCAGGGTGCGGTAGACGTGGCGCACAGATCTCAACGCCACATGACCCCTGTGGGGGCAGGACAGGAAGAAGAGGAGGAGGTAGAGGAGGACATTGGTGCTCAGGAATTATTGAGTGAAATGGGTGGTTTTTCCACTCAGCGGACAGGAGTGGAGGAGCAGGAGCATCTGGTAGAGGAGGAGGAGGAGACAGAGGACCCAGACGCACCGTGGCAGTATGCTGTGGAGATGGAGGCAGGGAGTCCCTCGCATTCCTTGGCACAAATGGCCCATAGCATGCTCGGTTGCTTGCGTAGCGACAGCCGAATAATAACCATCAGACAGAGGGATGACTTTTGGCTGTCCACCTTGTTGGACCCTCGCTACCGTTCAAAAATGGTGGCCTTTTTCACACCTGCTGAGAGGGAGGCCAAAATAACGTACTATAAAAACCACCTATGTAGTCAGTTGGTCTCTGCCTTTCTGCGCCAACGTCCATCCTCAGACACTGTGGGCCCTGTGCGCTCGCGTTCCGCTGCCATGGCAGCAGGGGAGGGGTGGGGTGGTAGGAGCAGTGGCAGCTCCACCAGCAGCGGCTGCCACAGTCTGCAGTCGATGATGAGTAGCTTTCTTCACCAGCGCAGTGAGGAAACTACTAACCAGCCGCAGCAGCAGCAGCATCAGGTGGACCTGGAGCAGGACCTCAAACAACAGGCTTGGGCCTACTTGGACAGCACCCTGCCAACCGAGGTAGACAATCCCCTTGACTACTGGGCAACGAAACTTGACCTTTGACCCCAACTAGCTGAATTTGCCCTTGAAAGGCTGTCATGCCCGGCCAGTAGCGTGGCATCGGAGCGCGTTTTTAGTGCGGCAGGAGGTATTGTAACTCCGCGGAGGACACGACTGTCCACCCAAAGTGTGGAGAGACTCACGTTTGTGAAAACGAATCAGGCGTGGATTAGTCTGGATTTCAAACTACCAGTTCCTGACACAACTGACTAAATCTGCCATGAATCATGCCCCAAACATGTGCCACTTTCAGGTCTCCTCACACTGCTGGTGGGTTCCATTTTGTCATAGGGTGCTGGCAGATTACGGGCCTCCCATTGCTGCTGCCAGGCCTGTAATCTGCCATGGGCCCCTGTACCGCCTCCTCATGCTGCTGCCAGGTCCAGAGTCACTCATGGGTCCCTGTACGGCCTCCCATTGCTGCTGTCTCCATCGCCACACTCTGCCATGTGCCACTTTCAGGTCTCCTCACACTGCTGGTGTGTTCCATTTTGTCATAGGGTGCTGGCAGATTACGGGCCTCCCATTGCTGCTGCCAGGCCCGTAATCTGCCATGGGCCCCCGTACCGCCTCCTCATGCTGCTGCCAGGTCCAGAGTCTCTCATGGGTCCCTGTACGGCCTCCCATTGCTGCTGTCTCCATCGCCACACTCTGCCATGTGCCACTTTCAGGTCTCCTCACACTGCTGGTGCTGTCCATTTTGTCATAGGGTGCTGGCAGATTACGGGCCTCCCATTGCTGCTGCCAGGCCTGTAATCTGCCATGGGCCCCTGTACCGCCTCCTCATGCTGCTGCCAGGTCCAGAGTCTCTCATGGGTCCCTGTACGGCCTCCCATTGCTGCTGTCTCCATCGCCACACTCTGCCATGTGCCACTTTCAGGTCTCCTCACACTGCTGGTGTGTTCCATTTTGTCATAGGGTGCTGGCAGATTACGGGCCTCCCATTGCTGCTGCCAGGCCCGTAATCTGCCATGGGCCCCTGTACCGCCTCCTCATGCTGCTGCCAGGCCCGTAATCTGTCATGGGTCCCTGTACAGCCTCCCATTGCTGCTGTCTCCATCGCCACACTCTGCCATGTGCCACTTTCAGGTCTCCTCACACTGCTGGTGCTGTCCATTTTGTCATAGGGTGCTGGCAGATTACGGGCCTCCCATTGCTGCTGCCAGGCCTGTAATCTGCCATGGGCCCCTGTACCGCCTCCTCATGCTGCTGCCAGGTCCAGAGTCTCTCATGGGTCCCTGTACGGCCTCCCATTGCTGCTGTCTCCATCGCCACACTCTGCCATGTGCCACTTTCAGGTCTCCTCACACTGCTGGTGTGTTCCATTTTGTCATAGGGTGCTGGCAGATTACGGGCCTCCCATTGCTGCTGCCAGGCCCGTAATCTGCCATGGGCCCCCGTACCGCCTCCTCATGCTGCTGCCAGGTCCACAGTGTCTCATGGGTCCCTGTACGGCCTCCCATTGCTGCTGTCTCCATCGCCACACTCTGCCATGTGCCACTTTCAGGTCTCCTCACACTGCTGGTGCTGTCCATTTTGTCATAGGGTGCTGGCAGATTACGGGCCTCCCATTGCTGCTGCCAGGCCCGTAATCTGCCATGGGCCCCCGTACCGACTCCTCATGCTGCTGCCAGGCCCGTAATCTGTCATGGGCCCCTGTACCGCCTCCTCATGCTGCTGCCAGGTCCACAGTGTCTCATGGGTCCCTGTACGGCCTCCCATTGCCGCTGTCTCCATCGCCACACTCTGCCATGTGCCACTTTCAGGTCTCCTCACACTGCTGGTGTGTTCCATTTTGTCATAGGGTGCTGGCAGATTACGGGCCTCCCATTGCTGCTGCCAGGCCCGTAATCTGCCATGGGCCCCCGTACCGCCTCCTGATGCTGCTGCCAGGTCCACAGTGTCTCATGGGTCCCTGTACGGCCTCCCATTGCTGCTGTCTCCATCGCCACACTCTGCCATGTGCCACTTTCAGGTCTCCTCACACTGCTGGTGCTGTCCATTTTGTCATAGGGTGCTGGCAGATTACGGGCCTCCCATTGCTGCTGCCAGGCCCGTAATCTGCCATGGGCCCCCGTACCGACTCCTCATGCTGCTGCCAGGCCCGTAATCTGTCATGGGCCCCTGTACCGCCTCCTCATGCTGCTGCCAGGTCCAGAGTGTGTCATGGGTCCCTGTACGGCCTCCCATTGCTGCTGTCTCCATCGCCACACTCTGCCATGTGCCACTTTCAGGTCTCCTCACACTGCTGGTGTGTTCCATTTTGTCATAGGGTGCTGGCAGATTATGGGCCTCCCATTGCTGCTGCCAGGCCCGTAATCTGCCATGGGCCCCCGTACCACCTCCTCATGCTGCTGCCAGGTCCAGAGTGTCTCATGGGTCCCTGTACGGCCTCCCATTGCTGCTGTCTCCATCGCCACACTCTGCCATGTGCCACTTTCAGGTCTCCTCACACTGCTGGTGTATTCCATTTTGTCATAGGGTGCTGGCAGATTACGGGCCTCCCATTGCTGCTGCCAGGCCCGTAATCTGCCATGGGCCCCCGTACCGCCTCCTCATGCTGCTGCCAGGTCCACAGTGTCTCATGGGTCCCTGTACGGCCTCCCATTGCTGCTGTCTCCATCGCCACACTCTGCCATGTGCCACTTTCAGGTCTCCTCACACTGCTGGTGCTGTCCATTTTGTCATAGGGTGCTGGCAGATTACGGGCCTCCCATTGCTGCTGCCAGGCCTGTAATCTGCCATGGGCCCCTGTACTGCCTCCTCATGCTGCTGCCAGCTCCAGAGTCTCTCATGGGTCCCTGTACGGCCTCCCATTGCTGCTGTCTCCATCGCCACACTCTTCCATGTGCCACTTTCAGGTCTCCTCACACTGCTGGTGTGTTCCATTTTGTCATAGGGTGCTGGCAGATTACGGGCCTCCCATTGCTGCTGCCAGGCCCGTAATCTGCCATGGGCCCCTGTACCGCCTCCTCATGCTGCTGCCAGGCCCGTAATCTGTCATGGGTCCCTGTACGGCCTCCCATTGCTGCTGTCTCCATCGCCACACTCTGCCATGTGCCACTTTCAGGTCTCCTCACACTGCTGGTGTGTTCCATTTTGTCATAGGGTGCTGGCAGATTACGGGCCTCCCATTGCTGCTGCCAGGCCCGTAATCTGCCATGGGCCCCTGTACCGCCTCCTCATGCTGCTGCCAGGTCCACAGTGTCTCATGGGTCCCTGTACGGCCTCCCATTGCTGCTGTCTCCATCGCCACACTCTGCCATGTGCCACTTTCAGGTCTCCTCACACTGCTGGTGCTGTCCATTTTGTCATAGGGTGCTGGCAGATTACGGGCCTCCCATTGCTGCTGCCAGGCCCGTAATCTGCCATGGGCCCCTGTACCGCCTCCTCATGCTTCTGCCAGGTCCACAGTGTCTCATGGGTCCCTGTACGGCCTCCCATTGCTGCTGTCTCCATCGCCACACTCTGCCATGTGCCACTTTCAGGTCTCCTCACACTGCTGGTGTGTTCCATTTTGTCATAGGGTGCTGGCAGATTACGGGCCTCCCATTGCTGCTGCCAGGCCCGTAATCTGCCATGGGCCCCCGTACCGCCTCCTCATGCTGCTGCCAGGTCCACAGTGTCTCATGGGTCCCTGTACGGCCTCCCATTGCTGCTGTCTCCATCGCCACACTCTGCCATGTGCCACTTTCAGGTCTCCTCACACTGCTGGTGGGTTCCATTTTGTCATAGGGTGCTGGCAGATTACGGGCCTCCCATTGCTGCTGCCAGGCCCGTAATCTGCCATGGGCCCCTGTACCGCCTCCTCATGCTGCTGCCAGGTCCGTAATCTGTCATGGGTCCCTGTACGGCCTCCCATTGCTGCTGTCTCCATCGCCACACTCTGCCATGTGCCACTTTCAGGTCTCCTCATACTGCTGGTGTGTTCCATTTTGTCATAGGGTGCTGTCAGATTACGGGCCTCCCATTGCTGCTGCCAGGCCCGTAATCTGCCATGGGCCCCCGTACCGCCTCCTCATGCTGCTGCCAGGTCCACAGTGTCTCATGGGTCCCTGTACGGCCTCCCATTGCTGCTGTCTCCATCGCCACACTCTGCCATGTGCCACTTTCAGGTCTCCTCACACTGCTGGTGGGTTCCATTTTGTCATAGGGTGCTGGCAGATTACGGGCCTCCCATTGCTGCTGCCAGGCCCGTAATCTGCCATGGGCCCCCGTACCGACTCCTCATGCTGCTGCCAGGCCCGTAATCTGTCATGGGCCCCTGTACCGCCTCCTCATGCTGCTGCCAGGTCCAGAGTGTGTCATGGGTCCCTGTACGGCCTCCCATTGCTGCTGTCTCCATCGCCACACTCTGCCATGTGCCACTTTCAGGTCTCCTCACACTGCTGGTGTGTTCCCTTTTGTCATAGGGTGCTGGCAGATTACGGGCCTCCCATTGCTGCTGCCAGGCCCGTAATCTGCCATGGGCCCCCGTACCGCCTCCTCATGCTGCTGCCAGGTCCACAGTGTCTCATGGGTCCCTGTACGGCCTCCCATTGCTGCTGTCTCCATCGCCACACTCTGCCATGTGCCACTTTCAGCTCTCCTCACACTGCTGGTGTGTTCCATTTTGTCATAGGGTGCTGGTAGATTACGGGCCTCCCATTGCTGCTGCCAGGCCCGTAATCTGCCATGGGCCCCCGTACCGCCTCCTCATGCTGCTGCCAGGTCCACAGTGTCTCATGGGTCCCTGTATGGCCTCCCATTGCTGCTGTCTCCATCGCCACACTCTGCCATGTGCCACTTTCAGGTTTCCTCACACTGCTGGTGTGTTCCATTTTGTCATAGGGTGCTGGCAGATTACGGGCCTCCCATTGCTGCTGCCAGGCCTGTAATCTGCCATGGGCCCCTGTACCGCCTCCTCATGCTGCTGCCAGGTTCAGAGTCTCTCATGGGTCCCTGTACGGCCTCCCATTGCTGCTGTCTCCATCGCCACACTCTGCCATGTGCCACTTTCAGGTCTCCTCACACTGCTGGTGTGTTCCATTTTGTCATAGGGTGCTGGCAGATTACGGGCCTCCCATTGCTGCTGCCAGGCCCATAATCTGCCATGGGCCCCCGTACCGCCTCCTCATGCTGCTGCCAGGTCCACAGTGTCTCATGGGTCCCTGTACGGCCTCCCATTGCTGCTGTCTCCATCGCCACACTCTGCCATGTGCCACTTTCAGGTCTCCTCACACTGCTGGTGTGTTCCATTTTGTCATAGGGTGCTGGCAGATTACGGGCCTCCCATTGCTGCTGCCAGGCCCGTAATCTGCCATGGGCCCCCGTACCGCCTCCTCATGCTGCTGCCAGGTCCACAGTGTCTCATGGGTCCCTGTACGGCCTCCCATTGCTGCTGTCTCCATCGCCACACTCTGCCATGTGCCACTTTCAGGTCTCCTCACACTGCTGGTGTGTTCCATTTTGTCATAGGGTGCTGGCAGATTACGGGCCTCCCATTGCTGCTGCCAGGCCCGTAATCTGACATGGGCCCCCGTACTGCCTCCTCATGCTGCTGCCAGGTCCACAGTGTCTCATGGGTCCCTGTACGGCCTCCCATTGCTGCTGTCTCCATCGCCACACTGTGCCATGTGCCACTTTCAGGTCTCCTCACACTGCTGGTGTGTTCCATTTTGTCATAGGGTGCTGGCAGATTACGGGCCTCCCATTGCTGCTGCCAGGCCCGTAATCTGCCATGGGCCCCCGTACCGCCTCCTCATGCTGCTGCCAGGTCCACAGTGTCTCATGGGTCCCTGTACGGCCTCCCATTGCTGCTGTCTCCATCGCCACACTCTGCCATGTGCCACTTTCAGGTCTCCTCACACTGCTGGTGGGTTACATTTTGTCATAGGGTGCTGGCAGATTACGGGCCTCCCATTGCTGCTGCCAGGCCCGTAATCTGCCATGGGCCCTCGTACCGACTCCTCATGCTGCTGCCAGGCCTGTAATCTGTCATGGGCCCCTGTACCGCCTCCTCATGCTGCTGCCAGGTCCAGAGTGTGTCATGGGTCCCTGTATGGCCTCCCATTGCTGCTGTCTCCATCGCCACACTCTG
Source organism: Staurois parvus (assembly GCF_062004578.1). Lineage (NCBI taxonomy): Eukaryota > Metazoa > Chordata > Amphibia > Anura > Ranidae > Staurois > Staurois parvus. The sequence goes on along the minus strand of NW_028318078.1, from coordinate 14,292,188 downwards.
CCATGTGCCACTTTCAGGTCTCCTCACACTGCTGGTGGGTTCCATTTTGTCATAGGGTGCTGGCAGATTACGGGCCTCCCATTGCTGCTGCCAGGCCCGTAATCTGCCATGGGCCCTCGTACTGACTCCTCATGCTGCTGCCAGGCCCGTAATCTGTCATGGGCCCCTTTACCGCCTCCTCATGCTGCTGCCAGGTCCAGAGTGTGTCATGGGTCCCTGTATGGCCTCCCATTGCTGCTGTCTCCATCGCCACACTCTGCCATGTGCCACTTTCAGGTCTCCTCACACTGCTGGTGGGTTCCATTTTGTCATAGGGTGCTGGCAGATTACGGGCCTCCCATTGCTGCTGCCTCCACCGCCACACTGTGGCTCCACACTCTGGTTTTGGCCCCGTGACTGCCCAAATGAGTGAAGTGTGTGGTGATTCTAAGATCGACGGCACTCATCTACATGTCATACTGACTGACAGTATTATTTCTCTTCCCCAGCAGACTCCAAGGGCATTTAAATTAAAGGTACAGTGTTCTGCACTAATATAAAGGCTCTCTGAAGCCTAGAAACACCCTTTTATAAGTTAAATTCGCAGCGAATATATTCGCCTCGAATCAAATTTATTCCTCGAATTCGCTGAATCGAATTTTTGAATACTTCGCTCATCTCTAATTAATATCTTACATTTAATGGGATTTTTAAGGCAACCTTAAATTGCACAAGAGAAAGCACTTTTTTTTTAAAAAGAAAGTCAACATTTTTTTTGTACATCCAATGTGTCATTCGAAATTTGTTTTGCATGCCAGCACGTACAAAATGATCATTACATATTTCTAGATATATTGCACAACAATTCAGACTACTCATAATTTAAAAAATTGTGGTATATTCCAATATACCTGTAGATCCAGTGGTATCCCCCATAGCTAATTTCTATCTTGCAAGCTCAAAGATTGATTGCAGATATATTCAGCCTGGTATCCAACGCGTTTTGAATGCTTAACACAGATTCTTCTTCAGGGATATGATACCACTCTATAATGATAATTAATAATCAATTTTAGCAACATTATCATAACTAATTAGTACTGAACCAAACCATAGGAGGTAAAAAAACTTACATAACCACCATAGATATTCTGAGAGAAGTGTTTCAATATGTCGGGAGATGAATTCGCTCCAGAAATGAGACCTGTATGTCATTTTGTATGGCTGGCAAGCAAAACAAATGTTTAATGACACATTGGATATACAAATAAAATGTTGACTTTCTTTTTTAAAATAGAGTGGTTTCTCTTGTGCAATTTAACTGCTTGCCCTGCAGTTAAAGGGTGGCACTGCCACACAAAATCACGTATATATACGTGACTGAATTGCCGGGTATGGGGCACATGCCCTACCCACACCGCCATTAGTGGCCTAAGCTGTCGATCACCGGGTCCTGGCTGGTGATTCCCCATTGGCACCCGGCAATCGTCGAATATCACTGATGGGAGAGAGGTCTTTATGTATACCATACAGATCTCTCCCCTGTCAGCTCATGCATACTGCATAGCAGTGCAATACAAAGCAATGTGCTGACACAGTAAAACACACATACACAATAATAAAACAGCACATAGCACACGGTCAACCCTTTGATTGCCCCAGATGTTGACCCCTTCCTGCCTGGTGTCATTAGTACAGTGTCAGTACTTAGCCAAGGAAAAACACTGATTGCACTGATCACTGTATTAGTGTCACTGGAGATGTCAGTGACAGTTAGTCAGTTCCCCTCAGTGTCAGAATGCCCGCCGCAGCCCTGCAGTCCCGCTATAAGCCGCTGATTGCTGCCATTACTAGTATAAAAAAAATATTCCAGTATATATACCGTTATTTGATGCAATAACTTTTACGTAAACCAATTAATTCACACATATTGGGATTTTTTTTTTTAGCAAGGACATGTAGCAGAATACATTTTGGCCTAAATTTATGACATTTGTTTTTTTTTATTTTTTTACTGGACATGTTTAATAACAAAAAGTCAAAAATATTGTTTTTTTTCTCAAAATTGTCAGAATTTTTTGTTTATAGCACAAAAAATAAAAACCGCAGCGGCGATCAAATACCACCAAAAGAAAGCTCCATTTGTAAAAAAAAAATGACATAAATTCCATTTGGGTGCAGAGTTGCATGACCGCGCAATTGTCAGTTAAAGTAACGCACGCACGTATCACAAAAAATGGCCTGGTCAGGAAGGGGGGTACATCCTCTGGAGGACAAGTGGTTAAGGTTGTCTTAAAAATCCCATTAAATGTAAGATAGAAATCCTTTGTATTATAGAAATAGGGAGGATGGCAACCGCACCCTGAGCTACACTGAATTACTTTGTTTGTACATTGTAACTAGTAGCTTTGACACATAAACATGACCTGATTAACCCCAGAGCATTGCCATGACAGCAGAAAAACTTTTAACACACATAAGCTTTTGAAAGCACCTGCTTACATGTGTATTGTCATATCTGTGCAGTAACAATGAAAGATTTTGTATTTTTGCATATACAGTCATGGCCGAAATTGTTGGCACCCTTGATATTTTTCCTGAAAATCAAGTATTTCACACAAAAAAGGTATTGCATTAACACATGTTTTGCTATACACATGTTTATTCCCTTTGTATGTATTGGAACAAATATAAAACAGAGGCAGAAAAGCAAATATGACATAATGTCACACAAAACCCCAAAAATGGGCTGGACAAAAGTATTGGCACCCTTAACTTAATATTTGGTTGCACACCCTTTGGAAAACATAACTGAAATCAGTCGCTTCCTATAACCATCAATAAGCTTCTGACACCTCTCACCCGGAATTTTGGACCACTCTTCCTTTGCAAACAGCTCCAGGTCTCTCTTATTGGAAGGACACCTTTTCCCAACAGCAATTTTAAGATCTCTCCACAGGTGTTCAATGGGATTTAGATCTGGGCTCATTGCTGGCCACTTCAGAACTCTCCAGCGCTTCTTTGCCATCCATTTCTGAGTGCTTTTTGACGTATGTTTGGGGTCATTGTCCTGCTGGAAGACCCAGGATCTTGGACGCAAACCCAGCTTTCTGACACTGGGCCCTACAGTGCGACCCAAAATCCTTTGGTAATCCTCAGATTTCATGATGCCTTGCACACAGTCAAGGCACCCAGTGCCAGAGGCAGCAAAACAACCCCAAAACATCATTGAACCTCCACCATATTTTACCGTAGGTACTGTGTTTTGTTCTTTGTAGGCCTCATTCCGTTTTCGGTAAACAGTAGAATGATGTGCTTTACCGAAAAGCTCTATCTTGGTCTCATCTGTCCACAAGACGTTTTCCCAGAAGGCTTTTGGCTTACTCAAGTACATTTTGGCAAACTGTAGTCTTGCTTTTTTATGTCTCTGTGTCAGCAGTGGGGTCCTCCTGGGTCTCCTGCCATAGCGTTTCATTTCATTTAAATGTCGACGGATAGTTCGCGCTGACACTGATGCTCCCTGAGCCTGCAGGACAGCTTGAATGTCTTTGGAACATGTTTGGGGCTGCTTATCCACCATCCGGACTATTCTGCGTTGCAATCTTTCATCAATTTTCCTCATCCGTCCACGACCAGGGAGATTAGCTACAGTGCCATGGGTTGCAAACTTCTTGATAATGTTGCGCACTGTGGACAAAGGCAAATCTAGTTCTCTGGAGATGGACTTGTAACCTTGAGATTGTTGATATTTTGCCACAATTTTGGTTCTCAGGTCCTCAGACAGTTCTCGTCTCCTCTTTCTGTTGTCCATGCTTAGTGTGGCACAGACAGACACACAATGCAAAGGTTAAGTGAACGTCTCTCCTTTTTATCTGCTTTCAGGTGTGATTTCTATATTGCCCACACCTGTTACTTGCCCCAGGTGAGTTTACAGGAGCATCACATGCTTGTAACATTCTTATTTATCCGCAGTTGTGAAAGGGTGCCAATACTTTTGTCCAGCCCATTTTTGGAGGTTTGTGTGACATTATGTCGAATTTGCTTTCTTTCCTCCCTTTTTTTGTTTTGTCCCAATACACACAAAGGGAATAAACATGTGTATAGCAAAACATGTGTTAATGCAATACGTTTCGTGAGAAATACATGATTTCCTGGAGAAATATCAAGGGTGCCAACAATTTCGGCCATGACTGTAGATTTGAACATAGCTTAACCCATCTTGAGAAATAGGAGGAGTAGGTAGAAAGGAACACCCGGAGTTCAGTAAGTAGAAGTTGGATTGTAAGTTAGAAGGTGTAAATCACAGCAAATTTGACAAGTCCTTGTGTTTCGGGGGAAAAAAGACTCCCCCCTCATTCTGGGCTGTTACTGCATGCATATAAGTAGGGAAGACTCCCAAACGGGTATGTCTAATAACAGAGATCAGATAGATGAATTCCTGAGTGTCGGCTGCACTATCTGGGGAAACTGGGAGACAGGACACAAGCAATGTCTTAACAAAGACCATCATGGAGGAATGATCAGGTATTATTTTAAAGGCCAATTGTGGGCTGCTGTAAAATGTCACCATGCAGTTCCCCCTTTCCCCATAGCCCATGTGTTAAATGCTTGTTTTGTCTCAAGGAGAGTAATAGGCAGTAATACTTACCATTTTTTGCTCCCGAAGGCTCCCTACCCCCCTGCATGACTAGTTCCCTGAAGCCATTCTCTTCGCTACTCTGATGTCATCATATACAATGCAGGATCAGCAACCCTGTATTGTGCATGAGAAAAGATAAAGCCCATCCATGTCTTGGGAGAACAGCGCCAACTCTCAGGGAAGCAAGAAATAAGGTAAGTACTGTGCTTATTCCAATCACCCTAGACAAAACAAGCATTTAAAGAACTTTGAGTATAGAAAAAACAAACTTTCTTTTGGAAGAAACCAATAGTAGATCTGGTTGTTATGAAACATAAGTTGACATGAATCATGTTCAACGAAAAGCTAGTCAGTATCAGGGGCGGACTGACCATTCGAGTACTCGGGCACTGCCCGCGGTCCCGGCATCAGTAGGGGGCCCCATGAAATGCTCCTGGTACCTTTTTATAGGCTTTTTTTGGGTGTGCTTTAAGTGTGGGCAAGGACACAAGGGCCCCATGAGTTGTCAGTCTGCCTCTGGTCAGTATATAAAGGTAGATCTTCTAGGTTTGACTGTGTTTGGGATCCCTGGATCAAATACAACCTCCCAGTTGATTGAAGTGTGCAGAAAGTGAGTTTTCGGATGCACTTCCTGACCCTTTCTCATCTTTTTTTCTTTCCTTCTCCTTCTCTTCCTTTCTTCCTCTTCCTTGTTTTTCCTTGGCTACTATTCTAATGCTTTTCTATGGAGCATTTTGTATATCTATGACCCGCATTGGCTGGTCTGCGGATTGTGGGAATATTGAGATGCTCTTATCGAGTCCCCTGTGTAGGATTGTTGTACGCCTTGGCAATGTAGTTTGTAACAATGTTGAGAATATTCCCTTCCACTTTGTTTTCTGATGAATGATAAAGATGTGTTGGTGTAACATTCTGCTATCTTTATCTTTTTCATTGGTATTTTGCTATATTCCATGTTCGTACCTGATTATTATACTTTCTTGTATTCAAAATTCTCACTAAATATTTTGAAGCTAAAAAGAGTAAACAACTCTGGAAATTACAGCTCTCCTTTAAAATGTCACTAAAGACAAAAAATTGTATAACCCCTTTAAGTTTTTTGCCATCTGTGTCCCATTGGGGAGATTTCCCTTCACTTTTTGTCCTGTAGCCAAAAAAGGAAGTGAGACGAAATTCCTCCAAATTGAGGGAATCCCAGGGTTTCACTACAGTCACCAGAATTAGTGTCTCCATTGGAAAATTTCCCTTCTATTCCTATTCAGATGTCAACCCAAAATTTGGGATTTTCTTTTGCTTTTACATTTGATGATAATAGTAAACAGGACAGATAGAGAGGGTGAATCTCCCTAACGGGGGCACAGACAATAAACACTACAGGTGTTCTGATCCCTGTCCACTCAAAAAAAAAGTTTTGCCTTTAGTGACACTTTAAGGTTGTCAGGGACCCCAGATCTGGCCACGATCATGCACGGGTTTGCGCTTGTGCGGTGTGCCCGGCCGCACTAGCGTGCGAGCATTGGGACCTGGGCACCTGCGATGGCAGCAGCTCTCGCGCATGCGCACTCGCGATCGCGGACACGCGCCTGGCACCAATCAGGGCGCCCTATTTAATACAGGTCAGGTCTGGCTCTAATTGCCGTATGGTCTTACCTGTATCCTGTGTTCCTGAAGATTAGGTTGCTTTGTTGCCGACCCTGCCTGACCTTTGATGTGCTGATTGTCTCCTGCTGTGAACCTTAGCTTGCCTGACCATTCTCCTGTCTTATCCCACACGTTTTGATCTTCTGTTACCGAACCCAGCTTGTCACCCGTTTATCCTTCTGTCTACTGTTTTGTACTGTGCTGCCTCCACTGCTACCGACCCGGCCTGCCCGACTCTGCTCTTTCTACCTCCTCACATCAGGCTCTAACCTGCTATACACCTCCGGCAAGCGCTTCTACCACAGCTGGGTGCACCCAGGGGCCGCAACCTGGTTCTGGCCTGCTCCAAGTCCATCCCCACCATCAGGGGCCCTGGTGAACAAGCAGGTCGGGGCTTAGACTCCGCGCTGTGGGGAATTCCGGTATGTGGAACGCTAGAGGCTACCGCCGGCAGGTCCCTAACAAAGGTATTCAGGCATAAAATGTGATTGTTCTACAATAGATATGATTTAAACACAATTAGTTAACAATTATTTATGTGGTACAAACAGTGGTAACAAAGGACCACAAATAATTAGAAGGTATAATGGAGCCCCTTTATATGATCTCCACCAATTATATTACTGAATTATTATTGTACTTACAAAAAATCAGAATGTGCCATTTAGGCCAATACACTGACTGCCTTTTGTAGAACACCTACAGTACATACAGTATAGTGATATATACCCTGCAGAAAAAAATGTGTAGAGATCTCTTGGCACCCAGGCATTCCCTCCTTTTCCATTGAATTGCTGGATTTACCCAAATAGCTAGACAACCAAGTATAAATTAGACACAAAAAATACACTTTAAGCACTGACCTCTATACCCATTATGGTAAAAGCAACCCTTCCAAAATCTCCCCTTATGCACAATCCATCAGAGAGGGAATGATAGCACTGCTTGGCCTAAAGTAAAATTAAAATTCTGCTCATCTATGAGTTAGAGCAAATGGGTTACTTTACCCCGTACTGTCCTTACAAAACAAATGTATCAGTTGTGAATGAAGTTATCTAAGGTGTGCAACTTCAAAAGATATTTATGTGTGTAAAATAAACCTATTATACTTTGGATAGATACATTTAATAATTACAAGTAGAAGACAGATAATAATGGATTTTTAATAATATTAGACTCATAATTTCTCCTACTAATTGTGTAATAAAATGGTCTCCAGTCTCAGGTGATTCATCGTTCTGGCATGCAGATGATGATAAACTATAGTCTAAGAGACACGTTTTTCCATATAAATGGTGTGGTTTAGTAATAAGAAAGTATAAAATCCCTGAGATTTTAATTTTTCTTGTAAGGTGGGGCAGGCAAGTGACGCATAAAAAAAAAAATCTGACTAAAGATCACAATGAAAAATACCATTAGTATTAATGTACTGTATATTATAAACCAGGAGCATAAAGCCGGCCATAGAAGGATCGAAACTCAGCCGGTTCAGCAGAGATTGACCGAGATTCAATTCAGCAATGGGCATGCTGATTGTACCCAAGCCAATCTATCAATCGACTTAGGTACAACCAGCCTGTCAGATTTTTAGCATTTGATTACTACCCACAGCTATAGCCAATAGCAGTAATTATTTTATTCTGCCAGCCGGGAAAGCTCCCTGCACCCCCCCCCCCCCCTCAAGCAGAATATAATAATGCTGTGGGATGCATTTCCCCATCAACACAGTCACTGTTGATTGGAGAATAGAAGAATTTTCAAGCATTTTTTTGGTGATTCCTTCTGGTGGAAAGAAAGAAAATGGAGTAATCTATGGCTAGCTGTAGTGTCAGATGGACCATGAAGGGCCTCTCCCTGCAGCTGAATGCACAGCATGGCAGAACAGTGAAAAAGTGTGGACAGCACAGGTTGGGTAATGGGATTATGCCAGCATATTTTTATGTACTGCTAAAAAAAAATGCTAAGTGTTCGAAAAGCACAAGCAGTGTGGCCATATATAGAAGAGTGAACTGACCACTTGTTTCAGTTTCTGGAGATTGGGAAATATTCCAAATTGAAGGCACAACCAGTTCAGAAGCGAGGTGTATCGATGTGTGAAACTTACTCTTGGAATCTTGCATGAACATTTCTATTAAACAGTTAACAATGCTTACACAAATAAAGGTATAGAAAAAAATGGATTTATAGTTAGTTTTTCACACTAGTCTAGTTTATTTTTCCAAAAATAATTATATAGTAATATCTGTTATGTGTTATTCATCGCTGAAGATTAGATAATTATTGCTTATTTATGCTGTATATATATTATATTATAGTATAGTTTGTTTAATGTTTTATAATACTAAAGCTTTCCCCTTAAAGTAATTTTTAAATAACTTTCACATTCTTTTACACATTTTTGTTATTGTGTAATTGTGTATTTGCACATTTGCAATCAGATTTTAGAAAACTCTGTTTTAGGTTTGCCAGTATGTTCCCATTCACACAGCATGTCTAAAAATATATTTTTAAAAATATATTTATTACCTATCTAGGTGTTTGGATCAAACTGCAAGGTGATCTGAACAATTTGAAAGGAAGTTTATTGTACCCCTACTTACAATGAGGGACTCACCAAGCTTCCCCTCATTAATATGTAATGCAGAAACCAAGCCTCTAGATCTTTAACTCTTTGTTTGGACAGACAGTGGTAAAAGGGAAGTAGAGCTTTTAATTTTTTCCTATTTATACCCACGGTCCAATATTGCATATGTCTCCCACTGATTGCTGAGTTCTCCTCTCCACTCTGAGCAGAGAGCGGTGACTGTCATTATTAAATTATTAAAATTTCAAGGGGGTATGAAAACTTTTTCAAGGCACTCTAATCCCCATCTCTTCCAGCCATGATCAACCTCTTCTCTGCCTCCTCTATTCTTTATCTACCATCATCTCTAGATCTGCCTCCTCCCTGCCCAGACATCCATCACCTTTCTCTCTACCATCTTCCCCTACTGGAGCACATTTAGCGTTTGCTCTTGTCTCCATGTCCTCCACTCAACCTTCTTCCAACCTTTCCATACCAGGTTCATTATCCACTGTAATTGCTTTCCAAATTTCTAACAATCAATCATGTTTAACCTACACTATCCCCTGTCATCAATTATATCAGAATCCTCATAATTTGTGCCCCCCTCAGTTCTTGATCAGCCCATAGTCTGCCTACTATTTCCTTTCTGTATCAGCTTCTGTTTGTCAGCTGTCACTCCTCTCACACCCCCATAATCATCTTGTAATCTGCCTCATTGTGACCTTCTGGTCCCTCTTAGCTGACAGTCTTCCTCCTCCTGCTCCTGTCCAATATCAGCTCCTGCTCTGCACCCTCTTCCATTGCCTTTCTTCCATTATCAGCTTACACGTTATCCTTCTTATAGTCAGTTTAAATGAGATAGAACACCTTACAAAATAATGGCATGGTTCTATGATTAGTATTTTCAATCCTCTTGTGCTTTTCTTAATTTAGTGAAAAGCATATTGCTATATACATCAGGGTGAATTGTAGTTCTCATCTCTGATGAAATAGAAAATGAGAACATTTCTGTGAAATTTTAAAGCTTGTGTATACTGGAAATTCTTCTTTTATCATGGGTCAGTGATTCCTAATACTATGTTAAACAAGCTCCTGTCATTGTCTATAAATGGAGACATACGGTATGCAAGTCAGTCATTTAGCCATAGACAGGCAAATAACTCACAGAGCACATCAAATAGTAAACCACCAGGACCCAGATTTCTAACCAGCTTTGCCAATAGGTGATTGCAGCAAGTATATAGTGAACTTCTCTATTCTTTGTTCCCCATGCAAAATGGAATGATCAGCGCACTTCTCTAGAGATTTACCAGCACCTTGTAAAATACTAGTGCCAGACAACATAAGGCTTCCAGTGGTCAGCAGTGCTGATAATCACTCCTTAGGGAAGAGCTAAATAAATAGATCTGCACTCAGGAGATGGGTGCATCACTTGCAGAACCTGGATCATAATTGACAGCACTTTGGCTAGGTTTACACTAGAACGTGGTACAGGAAACCGGGATCCGGTTGTAGTACATACGCTACTTTTGGGGTGAAAAATGAATGGGCTCAAATTGCACTGCACTGAATCACATGTGAATCACACAGTAATGCGTAGCAAATTCCTGTGTGATTCATAGTGTGAACTAGGGTTAAATCTATTCATACCCATAGAGTAATGCAAATATTAAAGTTCAGTAACTATATACACCGCGTTCCAAATTATTATGCAAATTCTATTTAAGTGTCACAAAGATTAAATATTTTGTTTTTCAGTTTAACTCATGAATGGCATTGTGTGTCAGGGCTCTTTTGATCACTGAAAACAATCTCGGGCACCTGTGATAATTAGATTGGCCGGTGAGCCCAATTTAAGGGAAAACTACTAAAGGAGGGTGTTCCACATTATTAAGCAGAGCACCATTTTCAAGCAATATGGGGAAGAAAAAGGATCTCTCTGCTGCCGAAAAGAGTGAAATAGTTCAAAGCCTTGGACGAGGTATGAAAACATTAGATATTTCATGAAAACTTAAGCGTGATCATCGCACTATTAAGAGATTTGTGGCTGATTCAGAGCATAGACGGGTTCGTGCAGATAAAGGCACATTGAGGAAGATTTCTGCCAGATCCATGCATCGTATCAAGAGAGCAGCTGCTAAAATACCATTACATAGCAGCAAACAGATATTTGAAGCTGCTGCTGCCTCTGGAGTCCCACGGACATCAAGGTGTAGAGTCCTCCAGAGTCTTGCAACTGTGCATAAACCTTATATTTGGCCACCACTAACCAATGCTCACAAGCAGAAACAGCTGCATTGGGCAGAAAAATACATGAAGACTAATTTTCAAACAGTCCTGTTCACTGATGAGTGCCGTGCAACCCTGGATGGTCCAGATGGATAGAGTAGAGGATGGTTGGTGGACGGCCACCCTGTTCCAACAAGGCTGCGACATCAGCAAGGCGGTGGTGGAGTCATGTTTTGGGCCGGAATCATGGGAGCAGAGCTGGTCTGCCCCTTTAGGGTCCCCGAAGGTGTAAAGATGACCTCTGCAAAGTATGTGGAGTTTATGACTGACCACTTTCTTCCCTGGTACAGAAGGAAGAACTGTGCTTTCTGTAATAAAATCATCTTCATGCATGACAATGCACCATCTCATGCTGCAAAGAATACCTCTGCATCAATGGCTGTTATGGGGATAAAAAGAGAGAAAGTCATGGTGTGGCCTCCATCCTCCCCTGACCTCAATCCTATTGACAACCTTTGGATCATCCTCAAGCAAAAGATCTATGAGGGTGGGAGGCAGTTTACATCCAAACAGCAGCTCTGGGAGGCTATTCTGACAACTTGCAAACATTTTCAAGCAGAAACTGTCCAAAAACTCACAAGTTCAATGGATGCAAGACTTGTGAAGCTGCTATCAAATAAGGGGTCCTATGTTACAATGTAACGTGACCTGTTAAAATGTTTAAAAAGTTAAAATGTTGTTAAAAGTTTGATTGAAATAGCTTTTGATTTCAGTAAATATGCTGCAAACACAACAAATGACAATTTTCAGTTCTTTACAACCTATAAAGTGTTTTGAAACTTACTGTGCGTAATAATTTGGAACAGTGCATTGTAAGTGTTTTATGTTTAACACAAATACTGTTATCATTAGGAGATTTGTTCAATAAAATTTGAATTGTACTCTTAATAGTTGATAACATGAGAATTATGCTGACTGTTATTTACATCAATTATTTAGGTAAATGAGAAAAATATAATTTGCATAATAATTTGGAACACGGTGTAGTAGTAATGGTCTGAACACTCCCCTGTTTGGTTTGCGGTAGAACATTCGAACCTAAAGAAAGTTCTACCGTGAACATCGAACATAATGCAAGTCTATGGACTCTTGGGAACTTGTAAATTAAAAAGTGCCCATTTTGAAGGCTTATATTGGCCATAAAAGGGGTATGGGGACTTGGTACTGCTCTAAGGGACATGAATCAGTGAAAAATAAACATTTGAAAAAGTACCATTTTTAAAGGGGCAGTCATTTTTCATTGCTTAGAATAAAAAAATCTTATTGTGAATTCAGGTGTGATTAGCCAAAGCATTGCACCTGACCTGTGGCCAGGTGCAATGCTTTAGCCAATTACAATGTGCCGCCAGAGCGCATTGCATTGTAGGGCATGCGGGCGAATGGCCCGCCGAACTCCCCTGATGTTCGTGTGTTCAGCGAACACACGAACATCCAATGTTTGAGCTGAATATATAGACCATCCCTATTATATAGTATATTAAAGTATACTACTGTATATATTATAGTATCTTTCATTGCTGTTTTCCCTTAAAGTAACTTTCTAATGACTTTCAGATACCTTTCCACATCTTTTTTTGTTATATTATAGTGTATTTCCACTTTTGCAGTCAAATATGAGAAAAACCCACTCTATGGAAGCTCCCTTTCACACAGTATTTTTAAAAATTATTTAAAAAATATTTCCTACCTTTCTACATGTTCAGAGCAAGCTTCAAGCAAGCTGCTCTGAACAATTTGAGAGGAAATTTAATTGGTCTCTACTTACAAAGTGGGACACAATGGGGTTGATTTACTAAAGGCAAATAGACTGTACACTCTGCGAGTGCAGTTACTCCAGAGCTTAGTAAATGAGGTGAAATTTCACTTTGCAAAAAATACCCAATCACATGCAAGGAAAATAAAAAAACAACATTTTAGCTTGCACATGATTGGATGATAGAATTCAGCTGAACTTCCCTTCATTTACTAAGCTCTTGCAAAGTGCACAGTGTATATGCCTTTAGTAAATCAATCCCAATAAGTTTCCCTCATTAACATATAGTGCAAAAACTCACCTTTTAGATCTTTAACCCTTTGTTTGGACAGACAGTGCTCAAATTTAGTTTAAAACTCATAATGAGATCTGCCAGCACAGTACAGATAGGATTACTTATGGTAAATATTAAAGCAATTCTAAAGGTTAATTTTTTTTTTGGAAAATAACAAACATGTCTATACTTACCTGCTGTGTGCAGTGGTTTTGCACAGAGCAGCATGGATCCTCCTCTTCTCGGGTTCTCGGCAGGCTCTCCTGGCCCCTTCCTCCTGTTGGGGGCCCCTGCAGCAAGCAGCTTGCTATGGGGGCACCCGCTGCTCTGGGTTTTCATTCACAAGGAGATGTGGCTTGGCCCCGCCCCCTCTCCCCTCATTGGCTGACTGTCTGTGACTGACAGCAGCGGGAGCCAATGCTTGCTGTCTCAGCCAATGAGGAGGCAGAGACCCAGAACAGCCGAGGCTGTCATTCACATCACTGGATCCCAATCGGGCTCAGGTAAGTATTGAGGGGGCTGGGAGCACTGCTGCACACAGAAAATTGAAAAAAAAAACCTTCAGCCTTTACAACCACTTTAACTCCCAGCCCACTCTGCATAGTAGAGAAAAAAAAAATCAGTTTTAGAGTTGTGGAAAAAGAGCAAGTAAAAGATATAAGATAGCAAGATAGGTACAAAATGTTCAAGGGAGTCAGATGACTCATGGGGTTGATTTACTAAAATCAAATATACTGTGAACATTGCAAGTGCAGTTGCTCCAGAGCTTAGTAAATGCGGGGAAGCCCTACTGACTTCCATTATCCAAGCATGTGCAAGAAAAAATGCAATTTTTTTTTATTTTATTTGCATGTGATCGGGTATTCGTTGTAAAGTGAAGCGTTTCCACATTTACTAAGCTCTGGAGGAGCTGCACTTTCAGAGTGCACAATCTATTTGCCTTTAGTAAATCAACCCCATTGACTTGCTTTGTAAGAGGATGCATTAAAATACAACTATTACTTAGTACTGAAAAGCAGAAAGCAACGCCTGTATATATGTAATAAAAATACGTCTGCCCTAATTACATATATAATTATAATTTACACCTTCAGACACATAGAAATACCAGCTTAATGTAAAAAAAATTATATCATACTGATCTTTTTCCTTTATTAAAAAGAATAACTGAAAAAACTTAAAAGACTACACATTACTTTTAAACATATAAGAAACAAAACAAGAGTTCTAAGGCAAACATGGAACATAGGCCCAAATCCACACAAGTACCATTCTATACATTTAGGGTAAGGCCAGGGGTGGACTGACCATTCGAGCACTCGGGCACTGCCCGAGGGCCCAGGGTCAGTAGGGGGCCCCATGAGATGCTCCTGGTACCTTTCATTGGCTTCTTCATAGACTTTTTTGAGTGTAGGCGAGGACACAGGGGCCCCATGATCCCCTATTGCCCGGGGGCCCCATGAGTTGTCAGTTCGCCCCTGGGTAAGGCATGTAGCTCTCTTCAGTTTGAATAGTCTGCTTCTGGTTCACTTGGTTTAACCTTGAAAAAAACATGTTAGATTAATGAACAGGAGATAATATTAAATGAAAAAATCTTAAGGGCCAGTTCTTACCACGTTTTTTCTGCACTGTCTGTTTTCATTTGAATGGGCTGCAAAATGCACTGGAGCGCAGAAAAAGTAGTGTAGGGACTATTTTTTTAATGTAGTAATGAGGAACCATGTGATTTAAACACTTTCAATTGTATCCAATTAGGCAGGCCCCTGCACTACATAGTTGAAGGTAAATCTAAAAGAAATTGGGCAGAAATTGAACAGAAAATTGTATAGTGTATAGCCAGCCTTAGTCAGGTTGCGTCATTAAAGCCTACCTTATTTTGTAAATTTAATTTCAACTTTAATTTGAGTTCATAATTATTTAAAAGTAATTGGGCTTAACTTACTTTATATTAAAGTGTTACTAAACCCAGGACCCTGCATTTCCTATATCTAGTCTCTCACAGTACACAGAACATGGAAATGCAATTATTGCATATTTATTGCATATTTAATGTGGAGAATTAACCAGTTAGGTTCCACAGTGAGTATAACAAGCATGCCTTACTGCATATACAGACTGATTTTACTGTTGTGGGTTTAGTAACACTTTAAGTAAAAAAGAGTTGACCTTTTTGATAAGAACAGAGTAATGTATCCTTTTTAAAGTTTTTTTTTTAAACTCCAGACAGATATAAAAATACTAATTAATGCAGGTATGTAGAAAAAATATTCGATCTATTTTTAAATGTAACTAGTATAACTGCCTGAATTCGACTTGATAGGAGAAGCAAGAGCAGATGCGGAAGCATAGCTTGACGTTTGTGGGCCCTGATGCAAAGGTTGACCTCGGGCCCCCTCCGCACTACTACCCGCTGCTTCTACTGCGCACCAAGATAGCCCTACAAGTGGTGACCTTGTATGTAAGCCTAGGTTATCACTGTGAACCACATGTGAATCGCACAGGAATCACACCGCATTCCTGTGCAAATCACGTGCTATTTTGTGCAGTGTGATTTGAGCCCATTCATTTTGAATGTCTCAAATCGCACCTCATCCGCATCAAAAAGGTGCAGGCAGATTTTTTCATTCTCACTAGAACCAAATCACATGGGTGTTTACACCCATGCAAACCTGCTTTTGGGGTGTTGATAACTTTCCATTGACACCCGTAGGAGTTCACAGAACACTGATTGCTATGCAGTGTGGGAAACACACAAGAATCGCTGTGTTTCTCGGATCAGCCCGGGTGTGCCTCCCACCAGCCTGGGCCGCTGACTTCCAGATTCACATACAAGCCCACTTTCACCTGGTAGCTCAGAGTGTGGCCTGTCTGACCCCACATTGTGTGCACAGTTGAGTACGGCTGAGAAGAGCAGGGAGGCTGAAAATGTCAGGTTTCTGTGATGTAATAAAAGAGACAAAGATAAATCATTTCAGAACTTTTTCCACCTTTAATGTGACCTATAAACCTACTTCCCTCCACCTAAAAGATTTCACTTTGTTGTTCAACTGAGTTGTACAGTTTATAGGTTACATTAAAGGTGGAAAAAGATCTGAAATGATTTATCTTTGTCTCTTTTTTTACATCACAGAAACCTGACATTTTAAAAGGGGTGAGTAGACTTTTTATATCCACTGTAGATAGATAGATAGATAGATAGATAGATAGATAGATAGATAGATAGAGAGATAGATAGAGAGATAGATAGAGATATATAGATAGATATGGATGGATAGACAGATCAGAGCAAATAGCTTCAACCTTTTATGATTATTATTCTTCATTATATAATATTAGAAATACAACAGAATCTTTTTTCAGATAGTACTAATTCCTCTGAACTTAGTGACTATATAAAACAGACAGCCTTACTTAGATTGACAGAGAAACAGGTAGAAAGTATCTCAAATCCCTTACATCGGTTATTAGATCATTAAAGCATGGTAAAAGTCCAGGATTTACTGGAACCTTCTATAAACAATTTGTGGATTGTCTTACTCCTTTTTTGGGCAATATGTATAATGAGATTTCATCAATCTGCCCTCTGACCAGTCACAAGAGGCACAGATTGTATTAATAGCTAAAGAGGAAAAGGATCCTACTTTGTGCTCTAGCTATTGGCCCATTTCTTTAATAAGTGTGGATCTAAAAATATTTTCTAAACTCTTTGCTTTACGTTTACAAAAAGTGATCCCCTCTGTAATAGGACTAGATCAAGTGGGATTTGTCCCCAATAGAGAGGCACGTGACAATATTTTAAAAACAAATTTACTAATACAACATGCTCGGAAACATAGGATTCCCTTATGCCTTCTATCACTAGGTGCAGAGAAGGCTTTTGACCGCCTAGATTGGAGGTTTATGATATCAACTATGGAACAAGTAGGTTTCCCAAATGAACTTATACAAAACATAATGGCATTGTACAATCCCCCATCTGCCAGGATAAGGGTTAATGGAATCTTATCTCAACCTGTTAAAATCTCAAACAGGACTCAAAAGGGCTGTCCTTTTTCTCCATATCTATATATTCTGGCTATGGAGCACTTTGGAGATTGCCCTATGGTCGAATAATACTATTCAGGGAGTATAGATGGGCAATAGGGAATATAAACTGAGTATTTTTGCCGATGATTTACTTTTATATGTCTATCTAATCCAAAAATAGCTTTTTCAATTATCCTCCAAGAACTGGAACAATTTTGCTTCTTCAGTAATTTTAAAGTTAATGTAACAAAATCTCGATGTTTAAATATAAACTTGGCAGTTACTGAGAAAGAAAAGATAGAAGCCAAATTTCTATTTCATTGGGAGGCACAATGCCTTAAATATCTGAGTGTAGAGGAAAGAATATATGAATTAAATTACTTACCCTTATTAAATTCTATAATTAGTGAGTTGCAGTCTAGAACTAAGGGAAAACATTCATGGTTTGGGAGGATGGCAATTTTTAAGATGGATGTTTTCCCTCGTTTTCTATATCTATACCAAGCACTTCCCATTTCCCTTCCACAGATGTTTTTCCGTTCCTTACAATCTAGTCTACTTCGCTATATCTGGTCAAATACTTTGGTTAGAATTTGGCATGACATTTTGGTCATGAAGAAGATGGAGGGGGGAACTGGATTAGCACATATGGAATTTTATCATATAGCATCTATACTGACCAGGATTCTTGACTGGTTTTATCATAGCCACTCAAAACAGTGGGTATCTATTGAACAACTAATGTCCCTAATTCAATTGACCTCCCTACCAGGAATCGTGCCTATGTTGCGTCCTCCTAGACAAAAAATGTAATTCCTGACACAATCTGTGTTGAAAACCTGGGATTGGACCTTTCAAAAATTGGGTATTTCTACAACACCTGGCCCTCTTAGCCCGATCATGGGGAACCCAGAATTTGAGCTGGGGCTGATGGTAGCTAGAATTTTATGCTGGATGTCTGTGGTCCCTTCTCTGATTAAACGGGCTCTTGCTACTGAGGGACTTCTACCACTTAACGAATTGTCACCTGTAGATAATTTCTATACTGGCCGTTGGCTCCATTATTTTCAACTTCAACATTTTTACAAACATTTATCTAAATAGGATTCATTACCTAGAGATCTAACCTCTTTTGAATCACTCTGTATGAGGAGCTCGTTGGGTTCACGTGCTATTTCAACAATATATGGTATATTACTATCTCAAGCATATCCACTTGACTTTACTATACCAGAGACTGGGAGAGAGAACTAGGCCACATAGTAACTGAGAGGGAGTGGAAAAGGTCTTTCAGGCTAACATTCAAATCTAATATTTCACCTTCCATTCAATAGAAAAACTATAAAATACTAACAAGGTCTTATAGATGCCCAGTTGGAATACATAAGATAATTCCAACCTATCCTGAAAAATGTTGGCGTTGTGTCGAGGATGTAGGCACAATGACACATATATGGTGGTCCTGTTCTAGGATCAAACCATTTTGGGAATTAGTATTATGGATTTGCTCACATATTAATGACACATCTTATTAGATGTCCCCAGAAATAGCATTATTATCTATTTTTCCAGAATCTGAGAAAGCGTTAAAAAGAAGACTATCCTGTTATTTATTTTCTACATACAATAATACCAAGATATTGGAATACTCAAGTTCTCCCCTCTATTAAGGAGCGGATAGATGAAATAAATAGAATAAAGGGAATGGAGGAACTGACAGCAACTATACATGAATGTTATCATAAGTATCTGTCCGTGTGGTTCCATTGGGTTGAGTTTATAACTCCGATATTCTGAGATCTTTTATAGAATAGGTACCATGTTGATATCTCAAGCTAAATTTATAAAATGGTGATTAAAGGAGATGCTCTATGAGGTGCTCTATGAGGTGCTCTATGAGGTGTATGTGTTTTTGTGAGTGTGGATATTTGTGGAGCTTTTTTTTTTCTTCTTCTTCTTCTTCTCTTTTCTTCTCTTTCTTTTTCTACAAAGTATTTATAGTCTAAGTGCATCTGTAATTAGTATTTTTTTTTATTATGTTTTGAAATGTTTAGAAGCTAATGCAGTAGATCTATTCCGTGAGATATATAAACATTGGGTAGAAAAGTGGTTATAGTTGTACTATTGTGATGTTTTTAAGAATGAAATTGTGAAACTTAAAAGAGAATCTTGTTTATAACTGCCTGTTAGACTTTGGAAAATTATAATAAAGATTAATTAAAAAAAAAAAAGATAGATAGATATTCATAGATGGATATTCATGGATAGATAGAATAGGTACTAGACGGATCCTGTATGTTGGGTGTAATATATGTATTGTATGTATAGTGTCCCCCTATATAATGGATGGCATCTGTAGAATAGAGGAGACAGAAGTCTGCACATTGATCCCCCACTGACGCCCCCTTTCCTGTGCACTGGGGCCACTCTCTCTCTCTTAGTATGGCCCCTGGCCCCTCTCTCTGTCTCCCTCTCAGTAGGGCCCTTATGTCTCAATATGGCCCGTCCCTCCTGCTGTCTCTCAGTGGGACCCCTCTCTCTCACTGTGGCCCCTGGTCCCTCCATCTTTCTCTCTTTCTCAGTGTTGCCCCTCTCTCTGTCTCTCTCTCTACTTGGGGCCCCTCCTGTGCTCTCTCTTACCTCTTTGGTGCTCAGGTTGCCCCACACACATTTGGCTGCACAGATCTACATGTACATGTGGGGAAGCAACAGCAGCCCATGGCCTGCTGGGAGGCCCATGACTCGGCTGAAGATGAGAAAATAAGGACAGGATGGCTGAGACACCGCAGCACTGAGCAGGTAAGCCGGGGGAGGGGGGGGGCAGGGGGCTGGGGTTTGTCAGGTCACAACCCTGGCTATGCAGGGCTGTATAAATCTCATGACTGGATGGCCAAAAATAGTCTTTTGGCAGGTAAAACAGCTTACATATACATATTTCTTCTGTGCATTTAGCTGTTTGCCTGGAGGTCAGCTTAACGTTTATGTTTTTAACCGTTAAGTATTGAAACCGTCCTAGACTTCACCAGAATAATCTCACAATCTGACAAACAAGACAAAGTAAGAACAAGGAACTGCAAGTTATGAAAGACTGTAAATATTACACATATTGAGGAATGAGAAAGTACTATTAAGCAAAGCAATATTACTTCCAAAAGTTGCAATTTCCCTTTTGTTTATATACATATCTGTTTTTACTGCAAAAATAGGAAATTATTGCATTTCAAAATCTGTTGAGGCTACCTCAGGCAGTCTTGCTGGGCATTGCGTGTGCAACTCAACCACCTGCTCACCCAAATTAATATGCATTATATAGGATAGCACATTAATATGTGGCTCAAACAGTCATTGGGACACTTCCTACAGTGCCTCTTAGCAGACCTATACTGCTTGCTCTTATTTCGGTTGCACCCTTTCTAAATAATAAAGGTCAATCAAAAGTTGGGTTACAAGTATTTAGATATTAGTTTCTTTAATGTTTACTGTTTTCTGAGCATTGTGTTAACATTTGGACTGCTTTGACCATTTTCTACACTTTTACACTTGCTAAATGCTGGGAAAACATGGTGGTGTTTGTTAAGCAAACATAACAGGAGTAAGACTATAAGCAAATCTGTTACAACAAATGTGAATCATTGTTAAACCTGCTATAAACTGCTTAAATCTCTATTACCAGAGCAACCAGTGCTTTTTTTTCAGCTGGGACTTTGTAGGGCCTTGAAGATTTTGAACAAGTGTAACACTCTCCTAATGAAACTAGCTGAAGCTAGACCCTGATAGCTAGAGAGGAGCTGATTAGCAGCTCAGGTAAGATAGTCAGAGGGGTCAAAATCTGGTCAGGGCTGAGAGAGGCAGACCTGCCACTAACATTCATGGAAAGTAAAATATCTAGTCTGTTCTTTTTGACTTGGGTAAGAACACGTTCCTTTTTGTTCCGTTTATAATTCATACCAGAACAACCCAATTATCACAAGAGACAGTCAGTTGCATAAGAAGACCAGAAACCAAATAAAAATTCTCAAATGCCCCAATCTGTTATCCCAGCAGACTGGCCACAATGCAGGTGATGGTTGGGTGAAATACTGGCTTGTCAGACACATCAAGGACTACAAAAAACGGTGCCTGTCTGCAAGCTGTCTCAGCGTATAGTGAACTCCTCTTAGTAAATATTGTTTCAACTTGGTCTCCTACCCATGGGAGAACCCCTCTAACAAGTTTTGCCCAATAGGGGCTTAATTGTAAAGAGTCTGCTTTTCATTATGATTCAATATGTACAATTAGGGTTCATGCACACTAGGTGCCTGAAAAAATGCCAGAACCTCTAGCAGAAAAAGGTGGCAGAAAATTGATCATAATGGCATAATGGCATGTATTGCACAAGCATTTATATGCATTTATGTATGTTTGATTTTATAACCATTTTTTCCCAAAACATTCTCCTCGGCTAATTTTGCAATATAATTAATTTAACCATTTAAGAGCAGCCCCATAGCAGATTTACTGCTACAGGGTGGCTCCACTGTGTAAAATCATGTAAATATATGTGATTTTACATTTCCGAGTAGGGGGCGCACGCGCGTGCCACCCTACCTGCGCCGCTAATGGCTGCTGGATATGTCAATCACTGGGTCCCAGCCGGCGATTCCTGGTCGGGACTCGGTGATAGTCAACAGGGCTGAGGGGGGAGAGATCTGTGTGTACACAACACAGATCTTTCTCCTGTCAGCATGAACATGCTGCTTTGTATCTCTCTGCACAGCAGAGAGATACAAAGCAGCATGTCTCCCAAGTAAAACAGCACTTTGATCGCCCAAGATGTTAACCCCTTCCTGCCCAGTGTCATTAGTACAATGTCAGTGCTTTTTCTTAGCACTGATCACTGTATTAGTGTCACTGGAGATGTCAGTGGCAGTTAGTCAGTTCCCATCCAGTGTAAGAATGCCCGCCACAGTCCTGCTATAAGTTGCTGATCGCCGCCATTACTAGTATTAAAAAAATAATAATACAAATTCCAGTATATATGCCGCCATTTGTACACGCTATAACTTTCACATAAATCAATTAATATACACTTATTGAGATTTATTTTTTTAGAAAAGACATGTAGCAGAATACATTTTGACCTAAATTTATGAAGACTTTTTAGTTTTTCAATTTTTATTTATTGCATATGTTTTATAGCAATACGTAATAAAATTTTTTTTTTTTTTAGAATTGTTGGTCTTTTTTTTTTATAGCGCAAAAAATAAAAACTGCAGAGGCGATTAAATACCACCAAAAGAAAGGTCCATTTGTGGGAAAGAAAGTACATACCATAAATTTAATTTGGGTGCAACATTGCATGACTGCGCAATTATCAGTTAAAGTAACACAGCGCCATATCGCAAAAAAGGGCCTGGTCAGGAAGAGGGGTAAATCTTCTGGCGAGCAAGTGGTGAAACATGAAAGCGCCAAATGCGCGTAAATGCCACGTTTATGTGCATTTATGTTGGGCAAGCATTTCTTCTACCTGAAAGCTCCTCTTTTTTTTTCAACCTGTAAATGCTGTTCTTCAAATATGCCTGTAAACACCCAAATGTGTATGGACACATAAGCTAACAGAGAGTTGCTTCTACAGACTGAAAAAAAAAAAATGCCAAACACTTACAGTTTATAAGCAGTATTTTTTTATGCCCAATGTGTATGAGGGCTTAGTAATGAACTGAAATGTTATCCATTTTTTAGTCAGTGAGTTTTTTTGTGGTTCCCTATTTTTTCTTTTGTTCTGGTTTTTCACTTAATTCCCCACCACATTTCCTTTGACAACATTTTTGTGGTTGCACTTAAAATTCAACTCTGGGCAGTAGCATTTTCAAAATTTTTAGAGGTATTAGTAAAAGTCAACCTCTGCCATGTAGTACGTTAGAATATGATTTCTTTAAAAATCTTAAAAAGACTCCTTTCAATTTTGTCAGATACCAAGGTTTCCATTATATATCAAGTCCCCCCGCAGACATTAGCACTGCATGTATATATGTACAGTGCTGGCAACATGTCTCCCCATCTACATTTTGCCATTTGTAATGCATTTTATGAGTGGCCAACAGTGAACGGGGGTGGTAACACAACACTAATGCTGGAGTCCATCATATATATATAATGGTCAAGCACTGCAGGGATATTATTATACAGGATTTATATAGCGCCAACAATTTACGCAGTGCTTAATGAAACTAATCAGGAGCTCTTTTAGGTTTTTTGAAGAAATCAGACATTAACTTACCACACTGCAGAGGTAAACACTTACTAATACCTCTAAAACTAGAAATATGATGGTGCTTGTATTTGGGCTTTAAGTATAATTTAAAAATGTGGTCAAGGAAAATGTGGAGGGATTAAGTGAGAACCAGAATAAAAAAAACAAAGAGAACCACAAACACACACTGGCTGAAAGAAAACATATATATACGAGTAATAAATATTTTGCTCTTTTGGGGTTTTTTAGTTCCTAGCTCCTTGAGCAGTGCTGTTGATTGAAGCATTGTGCAGGGGGTGCGCTGGACTGCTGTTGACCCAGGTGTGAGGAGAGGTCTCACTTTCCAAGGTGCTTCCAAGCGCAGGGTATTTTATCCCTTGCTGCAGCATTTAGAAATTAAAAAAAATAAAAGAGCAGCACTGCAACAAGGAAGCAGGAAACTTTATTCAGAGAAATGACTTAGAGTATACAATAGATGCAGATACTTTTAAACACTGCTATCTACTGGTTGAAGAGTACATCTCTACTGAATACTGATGTAGCTGTTGCACACAATACATGAACACTGTATTCCAACAATTGGCATATTTGTTTTTATTTGTCACTGTATATACATCCTGATTGCATTACAGTAATACATACAGAGGGTTTAATTGAGTTCTGTCTTAGATGACTCATCAACATTCAGTTTCTGATAACATGACTGTATTTACACACTGTAGATATTACAACTTATTGGGAGAGATCCGTCAAACTCTCTAGACTCAGCCAAAATGTAAAAATAACAATAAACTCTAACTGTCCTTATATGGTATACTATATAAAATAGAAAATGATTGGAATATGATTTGGAATCTGTGTTTATTTAGTTTATAAGTGGAATCTTTTTCATTTTCATCTTTCAAGATGTGTTTGTGGGTTCACTGAAGTTAATTGACAAAACCAGGAGATGCCCCCTTTTGGCTCTATTTCATTTATATTATTTATATTTTCTTATATTTATATAGTGGCAATAATTCACAGTAGTTACTGCTAGTAATGAGCAGAAGGTTTGAACAAAACTTTGGGTGCCAAGGCCTAGTGGTGGACCTAGCATGTCTGGAGCCTCAGTCCAATCCTTTTTTAATAGCTCTCACCTACAAAAATTATCTATAGTAATAAAGTGCAGACTTTTGGGTGTGGTCAAATTTCACTAAGAGTGGAAGGGGTTAAAGGGGCAAGGTAAATAAAAGCAGATCCTACTCATTGTATAGAAAACACACATATGTCATATTGTCTTCTTACACAAAAAATATGCTTTAACCTGTTCACGCCGACAGTATGCAAATGTTGGCCTCTCAGTAGCTGGGCCTTGACGCTGAGCGGCCACAAATTTGCGCACCAAAAGTTAACAAACATGTGGTGAGAGCACGCGCCTTGGGCGCTCCCGCCACACTTACAGGTGCCTTACGGAACGGTCCCGAT
Source organism: Staurois parvus (assembly GCF_062004578.1). Lineage (NCBI taxonomy): Eukaryota > Metazoa > Chordata > Amphibia > Anura > Ranidae > Staurois > Staurois parvus. The sequence continues at coordinate 14,267,325 of NW_028318078.1, read as the reverse complement.
CACTACTTGTGATTGGACCTTTCCAATCATGTGATCACTGTGACAGCCAATTAAGGCAGTCACATGACCCTAAACCCCGCCTCTTGGTGTCACAAACCCCTTAAAGAGCCAGGAGGCGCCGGCGTCAAGGGGTTAATTATTGTTTTCTACAAACAGGAGTCTAACCGACAAGTACAGACCACAGCACAATCGATATAAAACTTTTCTATCACTCTTTCTATTCCCTACACACAGCTTACCTTAAAGCAGAACTTCAGGAGTAGAGATGTGCATAACAAAAAAAATTGTTTGTTTCGGATTCATTCATGAAGTAAATCATTTCATTTCATCATATTCCTTATAATAAAATAATTCATTTTCAGAATTTGTTTCAAATATTCGTTATTTCTGAATCAATTTGCATTTTTTAGAAGTTTTTTCAGATTCATTTGCTATGTCGTTATGTTATTTCAGCAACTTGCTTGCGACTTCCATGAAACTTGTTTGCAACTTTGGTTAATCCTAACACCAGAATTTAAACAAAAGAGGCATTGAAAAAAACAGCGTGGAGGTCCCCCACTGATCCATATGGAATTTAAGGGGGACCTAGGCAAAAAAAATGACCCTTAGGTCTGGTATGGATTTTTGAGGGAACCCAACTCCAAATTAAAAAAAAATGGTGTGAGTTCCCCCCAGCAACCATACCAGATCATTACCCGAGCATGCAGCCCAGCAGGCCAGAACGGGGGGGGGGGGGCAAACGTACCATACCAGGTCACAGACTCTCAACATGGGGAGGTGCTTTTGGTGAGGATGATTCCCCCCAAAGCACCTTGTCCCCATGTTGATAAAGATGAGAGCCTCCTTGTGGGGGTGCAGAGGGTTGACTTATCGGAAACTGGAAGCCTCCTTTTAACAAGGGGGCTCCCAGATCCCAACTAACCCCGTATATAAATGAGTATGGTGTATATACAGGTAACACCCCTACTCATTCACCAAAAAAAAAAAGAAAAATTCAGATAAAAAAAAACACTAACACAGTTTTTGACAAGTCCTTTACTGTAAAAAAATTATAAATAAACATGTCCCTTAATATAAATCCAGCATCAATCATGATGAATGCTGACCTGCATGAGAAAAGTGTAATGCAGCCTGTGTTAAATGAGTCCCGTGGAGAGACACTTGCCAAAAGACAGACGCTTATCCCCCATTGCTGGGTAAATATGGAGACAAGGTCACTTGGTGATGTCATGGTCAGGGGTCTCCAAGAGATGTCATGGTGGCATGGACCCCGCTCCTTAACAACCAGCTATTCACAAATCAATTCGGATCATTTGTTATTTCTGATCTTTCAAACATCTGACTGAAACAAACAATTTTCTTTGATTTGTTATAATTTATTTAAAATTTGTTTAAATTTGTTACTGTTGTTATTCATAGATTCAGATACATCCAAAACTCCAAATAACGAAAATTTTGTCTGAATTTCAGTTCGTAACAAAGCGCATTGCACATGTCTGTTCAGAAGTATATAAGTACATAGAGTGCAATGGTCAGGAGTACGTATTATAAAGTCCAGCATAGAGAATGCAGGGGTCTGGAAACTGAAATGTATAACAAACTGTCTATAGTGCAGGGCCAGGGGCGGACTGACAACTCATGGGGCCTCTGTGTCCTAGCCCAAGCTCAAAAAAGCCTATGAAAAAGGTACCAGGGGCATCTCATGGGGCCCACTACTGACCCCGGGCCCTCGGGCAGTGCCCCAGTTTCCAAATGGTCAGTCCGCCCCTGTGCAGGGCTCAGGATTTCATAATGTACAGTGTGTAGGTGTCAGGAGTGAGTATTGCAGAGAGTGCAATGCTCAGGAGTGTGTAATGCACTGAGTGCAGGGGTCAGAAGAGTTTAGCACACAGAGAACAGAGGTCAGGAATGCATGATGCAGAGAGTTAAGAGTCAGGAGTGCATAATGTACAGAGTGCATGGCTCAGGAGTATTTAATGCAGATGGAAGAGTAGATCAAGGCAGTGCTGGGTTCTATTGCTAAGGCAAATAAAATAAGGGATAAGGGGCAGTCATGTTAGGTTCTTTGGTGAATGGAAAATGAGAGATAGTATTATTTACTCTGATTTGTAGCCATGGAGGTATAAAAAAATCTTTAGACCACCAGCACAAGGGGCAAAGTTCCACTGACCACCAACACAAGCTAAAATCTTGTGTTCATAAAAATGAATGTGTTAAAACTCACCGGCCATGCAAAAGTTTGGACAAGTCATGGCTAATGAGTCAAAGCTCGTGACGTCATTGCCTGGCGCCGCTACTCCTTTCCGAGCATGCACATGGCCCCTATGTTCACTGTTATCCGATGCTTGGCTGTTGAGGCAACGCTGGAGCGATGCTTGGGCAACCTATCTCACGTGCCAAAATAGGAGGTCTCTGCGTGCCCACTGCGGCATGCGTACCATAGGTTTGCCGCCACCACTGCCCTGTAGTCCTGCACAGCCATCATTCAGCATTTTCCACACATGCTTGCATTTGGAGACAGAAACCAGTCCTTGAGCGTTGGTTTTGTTATTTATTGAGGGGATTAGAACTTGGATAGGGTAAGGGGGGGTATAAGATGCCCAATTGAATCGATATCTGAGGACAACTTCCTGAACTATTCACAAGCTTCTCTTCTCTAATGCAGTCTCTGTTGGACTGCTAGCCAGCATCTCCTAGTTGTAGCACTGCAGACCCTAGGTGAATTCCTCTTCACCCAGCAATCTGGAGACTTTCTTCTGGAGCAGGGGATCTGGCTTCTGTTCCTTTAAATGAGGTGAACAATCACTAGCAGAGGGATAATCTGGTTTTCCACCAGAGTGCTCCTTCCCCTATCCACCTAAGGAGTGCAGGTGTACTCACTCAGATCCTCTCCTGTACTGCAGCTGGGCAGGTTGCAGCTACCAGACCTATCAGCTCAGCTGCCCTTTCCCTGCCATACCGGTGGTCCTTGCTCAGGGGGCCAGTGAGTCCTGAGTTTTTCACCTTTCCATCTCCAGGCTCGCAGGTAGGCCCCATCCCACTAGGCCTCCTGCAGCCTTCCTCCTCCAGCCTCACATTTTCCTACTCCTTCCACCAGACTCCTCACACTCCTGCTACTGATCAGGCTCTTACACTTTTAGTCAAGCCAAACCTTCTGTTGGGGATTGGCTGAGGTCCTTCAAGAGTGCAGCCAGCCACTCCTCAGACCCACCCATTGCCTCCAAAGCCCTCCTCCAAAAGCCTCAGAGCATGGGAAAATTTCAGAGGGGCTGGTCTGCAGAGACTCTCTGCCTGACCACAATTTGACCCATCTGGCTATTACACCTGAGCTGCTAACAACTCCTGTCTAACCATTAGGATCGAGCTTCCCCTAGTTAACCTAGGAGGGTGCTACAAATTGAAAAGTTTGAGTTTCCTTATGGTGAGACTGCGTAATGGTGGCTTCTGATTGGTCTGTACGTCCCCCTTCCAGAAACATGATTTTCACTAAATGGTTAGAGGTGTACAAGAGAGCTGTTTGTGATGTCAGATATATTGGGGGCACCATAGTAGGCATGTTTGGCTGGTTTTAGGGGCTAAAGCAGCACATTCTTAGCCCCCCTCCCAATAAAAACACATCCTGCTACCCTGTAAATCATCGGGCACACTCAGAATTCACTCTACTATGAAAATCTACTATGTTATAGTTTTTACTTGTAGCAGTAGTAGCACGACTCCATTAATTTTCCATGGGGAAAAGTGCAAAGGTGTGCAAGAGCTTGAGTTGTGACTATAAATAACTTAATGTACTGTATGCCTAGTGACCTATATCATCGCACAGGTCACATGAGTAGAAGGTGGGCCACATGCTGATTAGAAAATAAGCTAATTATAAAATAATTTTTGCATTTAATCCTCAAAAGTTACATTTGTATCTTAGTCAAGTCAATGGTACCAGCTTATTATAATGAGAAGGTAAACGTTCTCCTTCAATGTACAGTAATACCAGCAAAAATCCAAAGAACAGAGGTATACCACTCAGGCAAACAATCCAAATCAATCCACAACAGGTGCAGGCTCTGGTTCGCCACCACACATGATGCAACAGAAAGAAGGGTCAGCCGTACACCGGAGGATTGATGAATATAGTGTATATTTATTGATCCATAGGACACACAAAACACCAGGACATGAATACAGGACCTGTTAACGCGTTTCACATGATCGCGTGCTTAATCACAACCAATCACGTTATAATTAAGTACGAGATCATGTGAAACGCGTGGCCTATGGATCAATAAATATACACTATATTCATCAATCCTCCAGTGTGCGGCTGACCGTCCTTCCTGTAATACCAGCAAAAAGGCAAGAGACTGGTGCATATATGTATATATATAGTGGCAGTGCGGTATCCTGCCAGGGTCTGAATCAAGATTATAACTCAGGATTCTCAACTAAACAGGTTGAGGGGCTCCAGGCGGTTTGCTTAATGCAGAGGAAACTGGTTTTTCAGTTTCCTCGTTGGTTCTAAAAGTCCAATTTGGGACCTGGGGCCTGGAGATTTCTAAGTGATTTTGGAGGGGTTATATCTGCAATCCTGGGTCCATGTTTTCAGAACCCCCAGCACACTAATTGCACAGGTGTGTACAGGACTTTTTGTAGAGGCCCAACCATGGTTCTGGGCTCCACCCCAGCAGACGGGAGGTCGTTGCCCAGGAGTCAGGATGGCTCCACCTAGGAGAGGTGGGAGCCAGAGCAGCAAGGAGCTGCTAGCTGTGTACCTGAAAGAGCCATTTAGAAAAGAGTCTGCAGGAGACAGACGTGGCCTGAAGTGGAAGGCCAGAAGCAGCAGGATTGTATGTATAAACCAGGAGGCTAAAAGTCTATGTTTGGAAGAGAGAAATGCTGAAAACCCCTGTAAGGGAAATCTATGTGTTGGATTTATTGGAACTTTCTTTTAAATAAAATTGGGAAAAAACAGCTCTTAATAACAAGAAAGCGAGTAGCTCTACCCTTGATGCTAGTTCTCACAATATATATATACAGTTGTGTTCAAAATAATAGCAGTGTGTTGAAAAAAGTGAATAAAGCTCAAAATCCTTCTGATAGCTTTTATTTTCAAACACACAAATGCATTGGGAACACTACACATTCTATTCCAAATCAAAACATGAAGAAAAATATATCAAATTTGTGTTGTTCCTCTAAAAAAATTGAAGAAAAGTGAATATTAGACTGTTCAAAAAAATAGCAGTGTTTGTATTCTTCTTTACAAACTCAAACATTTACTATATAAACTGAAAAATGTTTGAATATTTTGCTTTCCTTTCAATCACTTAATTAATATTTAGTTGTGTAAGCACTGTTTCTGAGAACTGCTGTACATCTGTGTTGCATGGAGTCAACCAACTTCTGGCACCCGTGAACAGGTATTCCAGCCCAGGATGATTGGACTACATTCCACAGTTCTTCTTTATTTCTTGGTTTTGCCTCAGAAACTGCATTTTTGATGTCACCCCACAAGTTTTCTATTGGATTAAGATCCGGGGATTGGGCTGGCCACTCCATAACGTCAATCTTATTGGTCAGGAACCAAGATGTTGCACATTTACTAGTGTGTTTGGGTTCGTTGTCTTGTTGGAACACCCATTTCAAGGGCATTTCCTCTTCAGCATAAGGCAGCATGACCTCTTCAAGTATTCTGATGTATTCAAACTGATCCATGATCCCTGGTATGCAATAAATAGGCCCAACACCGTAGTATGAGAAACATCCCCATATCATGATGCTTGCGCAACCATGCTTCACTGTCTTCACAGTGTACTGTGGCTTGAATTCAGTGTTTGGGGGTCGTCTGACAAACTGTCTCCGGCCACTAGACCCAAAAAGAACAATCTTACTTTCATCAGTCCACAAAATATTGCGCCATTTCTCTTTAGGCCAGTCAATGTGCTCTTTGGCAAATTGTAACCTCTTCAGCACATGTCTTTTTTTCACCAGTGGGACTTTCCGGGGGCTTCTTGCAGATAGCTTGGCTTCACATATGCATCTTCTTACTGTTACAGTACTCACAGGTGACTTTAGACCTTCTTTGATCTTCCTGGAGCTGATTTTGGCTGAGTCCTTGCCATTTTGGCTATTCTTCTATCCATTTGAATGGTAGTTTTTTGGTTTCTTCCACGTCTTTCAGGTTTTGGTTGCCATTTTAAAGCATTTGCGATCATTTTAGCTGAGCAGCCTATCATTTTCTGCACTTCTTTTTTTGTTTTCCCCTCTCCAATCAACTTTTTAATCAAGGTACGCTGTTCTTCTGAACAATGTCTGGAATGACCCATTTTCCTCAGAATTTCAGAGAGAATGCACTGTAATCAGCATGCACAACATTTGCTGTCTTCCTTCCTTAAATAAGGGCAATAATTGCCACCTGTTTTTCAAAGAATGAATGACCTCACAAACAGAACTCCACACTGCTATTATTTTGAACATGCCCCTTTCAATTAGTGATTCAATTACACAGAATCAGCAGTATGCATGTCATGACTGTTGGGTCTGTTGGATTTCTGTTACTCTACTACACCTGCTAGCAAATTATTATGCTATTATTTTGAACACAACTGTATATACACACAAATATACATACTGTTATTAGGGTGAGCTGCAGTTCAATAGCTCAAATCTTCAATGCGCAGGCCCAGATTGGCCATAGGGCACACCGGGCATTTGCCCAGTGAGCCAGGGCTGCCTGGACAGGAGGGGCATCTGGGTGGCATATTTCTCAGTTCCTCTATGTGCTGCCCGGCCGCCCCTCCTATCCATCTCCTGTATGCTCCCCCCACGGTAACCCCCCTCCGCTCCCCCCCACATCTCCTGCTGCACTGCGGCTGGATTCTCCCCCCCTGCAGCTGATTCTGGGAACCTGTCAGCACATTCTGTGCCCAGTGCTGACAATTCCCCACCCACCACAGATGGGAGAGGAGAGAAAAAGCTGCCCCTCTTCCTCCCACCCTCTCCTGTGTCTGCCCCGCCCACACTCCCCGCCAGCCTTGTGTTTTCTCTCTCTCTCTTTCTTTTTCTCTCTCTCTTTCTTTTTCTCTCTCTCTTTCTCTCTCTCTCTCTTTTTCTCTCTGTCTCCTGTTTTCCTCCATCCTTCTATCTTTCTTTCCCTCCTTCCTTCTTTCCCTCTTTCTTTCTATCTCTCCTTCTTTCCCTCCTTAATTCTATCTCTCCCTCTTTCCCTCCTCCCTTCTTTCACTTTTTATTTCTCTCTTTCCTTATTTCCCTCTTTCTTTCATTCCTTCCTTCGCACAAATTTTACCTATTCCCTTCCCCCCCACCTACCCATTCCCTCCCATCAATTTACCCCCATTTATTATTTTCTTTTACTTCTTGTTCCTCTAATACTCTTTCTGTCTATCTTCACCCTATTCTGTCTATCTCTCCCTGTTCTTTAAACTCGGACCACTTTTAGGTATCCCTTTGATGTGTTAAAATCACACCATCTTTCCCATGTTTTTTAAAATGTTTTGATTTTGTCCTCACTAATATGGTATAGTTCCTCCATCTTGTATATATACTAAACTCTTTGTATCCATTTTTTTTATTTTTGGGGTCTCCTGTGCTTGCCAAAATTTAGGGATAAGTTATTTGGCCGCATTTATTAAGTGAAATAACATCATTCTTATATTGTTTCACTGTAATCTCAGACTTATGAAATAAGCAAACCCAAGGGTCTTTCAGTATACTAATCCCCAATATCTCCTGTATATATTGAATTATTACTTGCCAAATCTCCTGTATTTTAGGGCTATCCCACCATATATTTTTCATTGTTCCTTTAATCCCACACCCCCTCCAACAAAGAGGTGAAATATCTGGTCATAGTCTATGTGCCATACTAGGTGTAATATACCATCTTACTAAACATTTGTAATTCATTTCTACTATATTCATATTCACCACCCCATATGTTAATTTAAACATATTCTTTTTTTGTTGCTCATTCAATTTTGTTCCAAGCTCATTTTCCCATTTTTCTAAGAACGGTGGAGAATCAGATCCAGATAGTGTAGTAAGGATCTTATAGATACTAGAAGTAACATGTTTTCAGGTTATATTTGAACTAAACCTGTGTTCAAATGGAAACATGTCTTCCACCATCCTTAGTGGCTGTGGGAGCAACAAAGAGTCCTACTTGATAATAACGCCATTCATCTAATATAGAAAATAATTCTTTTTTACTTTTTAAGTCTTGAAAAGAACATAATTTCCCCTTTTTTACAATATCTTTTAAATGTGCATTTCTATCTTTTATCTATTTTCCTGAAATATTATCTTTCTCCGATGGGAAAAAGTCTGTTCCCACCAACAGTGTTAACAGTGAATTATACTCCCACCACATTTGCTTATAAATTACATCCCAAGCCCTCATTACATTCCATATCAAAGTGCTTGTATTTTCATCCAATGTACAAAACTGCTGTGGAAGCCAAATAATCCTATCTAGTTGTGATTTACTAAGTGTACTTTCCATTTTTACCTAGCTTTTCCCCTGTGAATTATATATCCAATCTGCTATTCGTGTTGTTAACAGAGTGATAATATCTCTTAAAATCCGGCACATTTAACCCCCCTTTTACTTTGTCATTGCACAGAACCTCATATTTAGCTCTTGTTTTTTTTATTTGCCCATATATACCAAAGTATCATTTTTTTTAAGAACGCAAAAAAAGTCCCCGGCAAGTGTATTGGGAGCATATGAAATTTATACAAACTTTTTGGTATTTTCACCATCTTTACCATATTTATACAAGTGATCCAGGAAAGCAATCCTATTGAAATTTTTCTCAATTCATTCTTTATCTCATTTATTAGTGGAATATAATTTGCCTGATATAAGTTCTATAGAGACGAGGTTAACTTTATTACCAGATAATTTAATTCTTCTTCCCTCCATGTAAAAGCAAAATCTTTTTGTAGGGTCTGTTTCTCTATCCTTGGAACAATATTTAATATCTCTGACTTTGAAGGATTAATTTTCAGATTTGATAGCTCTCCATAGTATTTTAATATCCTCATTAAGTTAGGTAATGTTAATCTAGGATTTATGACATAGACCAACATGTCATCTGCATACGCCACTATCTTGTGTTCCACATCTCCTATCCAAATTCCTTTTAAATCTATGCTATTTCGTATCGTCACTAATAACGATTCCAGAGATATAACAAATAACAGGTGAGGAAGTGGACATCCCTGCTTTGTTCCATTATACATTTTGAAAAACTGTGACAATGAACCATTGACCTTCACCGCTGCTGATAGATAACTATATAGATTTTGTTTCCACTGTAACATTTTAAGGCCCAATTCCTAATGAATCCAACATATCTGTGATAAATCCCCAAACTACTCTATAAAAAGCTTTTTCAGCATCAATGAACAGGATTACCACCAGGAACGTGTCTCTTCTACTCTTTTGCAGGAGGACAATGATCTTAATCCATTTTCTTTTCCTTCTCTACCTGGAATGAATCCCACTTGATCTGAGTGTATCCAATCCGGCATCAACTCCTTCATCCTAGTTGCTAGTACCTTGGCATATAATTTGGTATCTATATTTAATAGAGATATGGGTCTATAACTAGCACATTGATACCAAGCTATCCCCTCTTTAGGTATAATTGTAATATACGTCTGTAACGACTCCTCTCTCCTTTCCATCCCCTCTCCTAACGCATTCATATATATACACATTTTAGGGACAAGCTGTTCTTTAAATTTCCTATAGCTTCCCACTGTATATCCTTCTGGTCCGGGGCTCCTTCCTGCAACTGTGCTCTTCAATGCTATATTAAGTTTCTCCTGCAATATTCATTTTTCTAAGGCTGTTAGTCTTGCTTCTTCCATTCTTGGTAATCCAGCCTCCTTTAAATATATCTGCCTTTTTTTCTTTTTTCTCCCTCTGTTTCTTTCTGGTTCTTAGATTTTACTCCATATAGTCTACTGTAATATTTTTTAAATGTATTAGTGATTATCAGTGGTTGAATGTACCATTTCTCCTGTTTCATATTTTTTTTTCTATAAAATTTCTTGATTTTTCTTTTTCCCTCAGCCTTTTCATTACGTATTTCCATGGTCTGTTCCCCCACTGGTATCTTTCCTTTTCCTGTTCCATTACATCCTTAACTCTTCTCTTTTTAAAATTATTTTTGGTTGTATATCTGTATACATTTTCTTTTTATATGATTGTTCTAAATCATATAATTTCTCCATTAATAACCTTATTTTCTTCCCCCGTTCTTTCTTTTTTTTCGACCCCTATCGAGATCAGGAGTCCCATAATATATGCCTTATTCCTAGATTGTAAACTCTAACGAGCAGGCCATCTGTTTCCTCTTGTATCAAAATTAATTGTAACTGTAATGTCTACCTTAATTTTTTAAAGCGCTGCTCAAACTGTTGGCGCTATATAAATCCTATGTAATAATAATAATAATAAATAATAATGTGCTTCTCAAACTGTAGCAACAGATACCCCTTCAGTGTCATTAAACATAAAATATTGCTCAATTTCCTTCTTTAATCTTATTTCCATTTCTGGGTCCTGTAAAAGTGTCTCATCTAATCTCCACATAGTTATTTTGTTCCACTCCCCTCCAAACCGTAGTCTCATTGTGATGAGTGCATGTTGGATTTCACCAGAGACTCCAAGGGGTTTATTTACTAAAGCTGGAAAGTCCAAAATCAGACTCCCTTCTGCATAGAAACCAATCAGCTTCTAACCTCAGCTTGTTCAATGAAGCTTTGGCAATGAAACCTGGAAGCTGATTGGTTTCTATGCTGAAGGGAGTCTGATTTTGGACTCTCCAGCTTTAGTAAATAAACCCCCAAGAGTCTACGTTCAATCACTATATAATCCAATCGTGAATACATCCCATGCGCCGAGGAAAAGGTATAATCTCTTTCTCTTGGATGTTTAACTCTCCAGGCATCTGTCAGTTGACACTGATGCTACATCTTTTTAACAGACTTTAGACTTTTACCTCCATCCTTCTGCGTACTCGGTGATGTATCCATCCACGGAATCCTTGCAAAAATGAAATCTCCTGCCACAATCAACTTACCCCTCTTAAAGTCTGTAAACTTTCTTAGTATAGAGTTTTTATTAGGGTAATGAATATTTGCTATGTACATTCTAATCCCTGTAATTTTCCTCTCAGAAATAAAAAACATCCCTCTGGATCTACCAGACCTTCTTCCATGGTGATTCTTACATTTTTTTCAAACCCAATTGCTACTTCTTTTGCCCATTTTATTGTTGAGTCAGCATAGTATCAAGTTGGGTAGTATTTAGAATACAGTATAAGTTAACATTTGTATCTTAGGATATATGTGTCTCTTGTAAAAACACAACTTCAATAGATTGTTGATGTATTTCCCTAAGTATTTTATGTCTTTTAGATGGAAATCCAATATTCAATCCTTTCACATTATATGTCATAGAATTAATCATATTAATTCCTTCTACTATATCTATAATTCATCTATATTCCCACTTAAAGGGGTACGAGTATAAACAATTTGGAACAAGAAGATCTCCTCAAAACAGTCTTCACCTCCCACTCCTCCCCTCCCTGTCCCCTCTCCTCTCTCTCTTTCTCCCTTTCTATCTTTCTCTCTCTCTCTCTCTCTCTCTCCTGTTTCCCTCTTTCCTTCTTTCTTTCCTTCCCTCTTTCTTTCGCTCCCTCTTTTCCTCTTTCCTTATTTCCCTTCTTCTTTCCCTCCTTCCCTTTTTCCCTCCTTCTTTCTTTCCCTTCTTCTTTTTTTCCCTCCTTTCATATTTCCCTCCTTCCTTCACTCCTTCCTTCTTTCTTTCTTTCCCTCCTTCTTTCTTTCCCGCCTTCCTTCCTTCTTTCTTCCCCTCTTTCTTTCCCTCCTTCCTTCCTTCTTTCCCTCCTTCCTTCTTTCCCTCCTTCTTTCTTTCCCTTCTTCTTTCTTTCCCTCCTTGCTTCTTTTCCTCCTTCCTTCTTTCCCTCTTTCTTTCCTTCTTTTTTCCCTCCTTTCTTATTTCCCTCCTTCCTTCACTCCTTCCTTCTTTCCCTCCTTCTTTCTTTCCCTCCTTTCTTTCCCTCTTTCTTTCCCTCCTTCCTTCCTTCCTTCTTTCCCTCTTTCTTTCCCTCCTTCCTTTTTTCCCTCCTTCCTTCTTTCTCTCCTTCCTTCCTTCTTTCCTTCCTTCCTTCTTTCCTTCCTTCCTTCCTTCCTTCCTTCCTTCCTTCCTTCCTTCCTTCCTTCCTTCCTTCCTTCCTTCCTTCCTCCCTTCCCTCCTTTCTTTCCCTCTTTCTTTTTCTCCATTCTTTCCCTCCTTTCTTCTTTTCTTTCCCTCCTTCCTTCTTTCCCTCTTCCCTTCTTTCCCTCCTTTCTTTCCCTCTTTGATTTTCTCCCTTCTTTCCCTCCTTCCTTCTTTTCTTGCCTTCTTTTTCTCCCTTCTTTCCCTCCTTCCTTCACTCCTTCCTTCTTTCCCTCCTTATTTTTCTCCCTTCTTTCCCAATTTCCTTCTTTTGCCTCCTTCCTTCCTTCTTTTCCCTCTTTCCTTCCTTTTTTTTCCTGCTTCCTTCCTTTTTCTCCCTCCTTCCTTCCTTTTTTTCCCCCTCCTTCCTTCCTTTTTTTCCCCTCCTTCCTTCTTTCCCTCCTTCTTTTTCTCCCTTCTTTCCCTCCTTTCTTTGCTTCCTTTCTTGCAACCGGGCCCTGGCGTTCTGCTACTGTGCTCAGAGGAAAAAGCCTCCGGGCTTTGGGTTGCTCAGTCTAAAATGCCCGGGCCTATTTTTTGTCCCAGCCTGGGCCTGACCACGCATTGTTCCATGCACTCACTAACACTGTTGTCTATGGACTGTCCCGCAACATGTGCGCCGCTTATCAGTAATAGGGCACACTTGCCACTTAATACTGCATGTAGTACCGCCATGCTAGCATCCTTTTTTATACCTGTAAAATTAAAAGTCCCGGTTTGACTTGAAGGCCCCTCGTATATATAATGTATATATACTGTATAGACTTGATCTCCTTCGTTGCAGTCTATATACAGTACAACTTATTATTTAAGTCACACAAATTAGTCATATACAATAAGTTTAACCACAAGTTCAGACAAGTTTAGAAGCACTTGAGGTAGCTTGAAAGTTATAGTGTACATCAAAACAACATAACAGCCATCTGATATTTCTTCTATGTATCCATATCATCTTAAACTCCTATTTATAGGTATTACAACCATTCCAGAACTTTATGTGCCCGAGTATTATCGTCATAAGTATTAGTAACATGGCAAGGTTATAGTGACATGCATCTAAACAGAATCTGTATATAATATTATTATAACACTGGGGAGCTAATTTTCATTTTAAACTTAATTTTGTTTATTTTGGTTATAAAATACAGCAAACTGCAGAAATGTGCATTTGCTTTCAATGAACTACAATGCTCACCTAAATTTTCGTGTGTATTAAAAAAACAAAATTTTTGATAAATCATAGTTGGCAGTATAATGCTCCAGACTTCTCTAAGGCTAGGTTCACACCTATGCAGTTTGCGTTTGATCCGTTTCTGCAGTGCTTTTTGCGGTGCGTTTTTGCACATGCATTTTTGATGCGTTTTTTATGCATTTTGCGGGGGGGGTTCTTGTTGCTAGGCAGATTAAAATGCAAACCACATAAAAACTGCACTACATGCATTTCTGCAGCGTCTGCATTGAAGTCTATTAACCAGAAAGCCAACTTTTTGTGTTTAACCTCCCTAGCGGTATGATTATTTCAGATTTTTGGTGCTGAAAGCGGTACCATTATTTTGCATGAAAATATGTAGCTTTTTTATTGTAGGCTGTAATATTTAGGAATAACTCACTGAAATCTGTCCGAACAAGAGTCTATTAAACATCCCGGGTATGATAAAATTTGAAACACGAAATCATAAATTATAATTTAATAAATAATCATAAAAAATAATAATATAATAATAATACATTTAATTCAATAATATAATCAAACCAAAAACACTGAAATTTGAAATATAGCGCCAAGTTCACACATCACTGAGCAAAGTCGCAAAATTGTTTTCAGTGTCTGATGACGAATTTCTCCACGAATCATTATCACTCAATTCTGCAAGTGGTTCTGATTTACTATCGCTGTTCTCTTGCTGATCTAAACCCGCTTTTGACCTAAAGGGACGCTTTTTGGACGCCATAGACTTTTCTAAGTTTCCAAGCAGAAAGAACAGTCAAAATGCAGACAGGGGACAGGACAAAGCACTAGGGACAAAATGTATGTGAAATGGTTTGAAACAGCAATGTTTTACTATTTAAAATTCGTTTTGAAAAAAATGACATTTTTTTAAAATTTTCAAATTTCCCGCTGCCGCCGGCGCCCGTACGTCCCGACGTCACAGGGACCGGAACACAGAAGCCGGACGAGATGGCCGGGGACGCTGCAGGGGACACATCGCGGGAGCGAAGGACAAGGTAAGCTCTGCAGGGACTCCCTATGCAGCGCCGCATGGTAAGCCCGAGTGTAGCTCAGGGTTACCGCTTTTGGTACTGACATTTTACCCCAAGCTACACAATCGGGAATACCGCTAGGGAGGTTAAAAAAGTCCCTGCCCCTTTCCAAAAAACACACCGGGTGAAAACGCGGAGATGTGAACGTGTCCCATAAGAAATCCTGTTAAATGGACTGTAGTGCGTTTCTGCAAACCGCAAAACACTGTGGAAAATGCTTAGTTGTGAATCTAGACTTAGACAAGCTTAGATACTCTGGATCTGTCAAAATTACACTGGCCCTAAAAATGAATAAAAAATGTTGCTACCTACAGTCCTGAAAGCCATTAGGGATGAGCCTGGATCTGTCACAGCTGACAGAATTTGATGGAAAGCACCTACTGCCCAATGCACCAAATCATGTGTGAGGAGCTAAGACTTAAGTTTGCCATACACTGATCGAAATTTGGTCAGCTCAGTAGGGATGTGTGTGGCTGACCAAAGGAATTTCTCCATCCACCTCGTTTGTGTGGATCGAGAAATCTGTTAGATTTTTTGCTTTAGCTCACTGGCCAAATCTTGACCTATCTATGGCCATTCCAGTTCAACAGAAGTGGATCTAGCAATCTGCGGACTGTTGGACTTGGGTTGGTCAAAAAAACAAAGCATCTATAGCTAGCCTAAGTGCCACCTGTGACATATGTATAGTACAGGTACACTGAGCAGAGAGGAAATGCAAAACTGCCACTCCCACAAGGAACATAAACCTGTTTTCATGACACATATTCAATGGAACAAAAAGTAAATGCTGACTACAAACTTCTCATAACTCTGTATCCTTAATTCACACTGATTCACAATAGTGGTGACTCAGCAGTTTCTTGCATTGTTGTGCTGACACCTTACAATCATGCTGTGCTGGTGGCTGAGTACCTTTTAAAGCAATGAGTATTGTATAGCAGTGACACCAAAGTTGAAAACATCCCTACAAGGCATTATTGACTGTTGGGCCTGACAAAAATTTCATGTCCCCATAAGCCACTTTTATATGTAAAGTAAATTAAATGCTTCTTGTTGCATCCTTGCAAAGTAGCATAATATAAAATCAATAAAAGAAGAATATATATATTATATACTTAGATGGATGTAATAGGGTTAATAAAAATAATGGAAGTCTCTACCAACTATTAACTACTAAAGCAGCTCTTGTATAGTAACCAAAAGTCCTTACATATAATTGGGAAAATATTCATATGCTTACGGATCATTGTCCCATGTTTGGATGAGCTGCTGAACTTACAGCTGAATTAATGAACCAGAGTTATTGGACCTCTTTTATCAAGAGGAAATGCTTTTAATTCTGTAAAAAAAAAAAAAAATGTTTTAAGTTTAGTACCTTATTCAGTAAATCAGTGCAAAGAGAAATAATTGTATGAAAGGTGCAGTATCCCATAGCAACCAATCAGATTTCAGTTATTTTATTTCTATAGCTCAGTGTGTTATTTTCTTTTTTGGTTGGTTACTACGGCTTACTGTTCTTTATGCTAGTGTTTGAAAAGGACTTAGTGCTGATTCACACATGTGCATTGTGAATTAGAAAGTCTGGCTGAAAAGAGACAAAATTCCATCTAGTTCAACCATGAAAATAAAAAAACACCTTATAATCCTATACCCTCAGTTGATCCAGAGGAAGGCAAAAAAAACACCAGCAAAAGCATGATCCAATTTGCTTCTGCAGGGGAAAAATTCCTTTCAGATCAAACTAGATGAAATAGTTGCGAACAGATCCATAAGGCAGAAGCCAAATTGCCATCTTCTTCCAATGGTAGTTGGTTTGGCAATGCTGTCCAACACTGCCAGTGTACACAAGCCCTGAATGCTTACGGTTTTGCACATGCATTTTTGACGTGTTTTTAATGCATTTTGCTGGGTTTTGTTTCTTGTTGCTAGGCAGATTAAAACTCAGGTTTCACAGCTAATTGATACAGTAGTTATTCAGCAGTTCAGGTCAGGTTGACATCAGGCTCAGGACAGGTTTAGATCAGGTTCAGGTCAGGATTTTTTCCTGTTCACAACTGATGACATGTGCGGTTTAGTAGCGATTCCCATAGAAGTCAACAGCCTGTATTTTGCACCTGAAGCAGAACGCACTGCTCAGAAATCGGACATGGCTCTTTTTCAGTCCACACTGCCAGTGTACTGAACATATGTGAACAGGCACCATAGGAAGCAATGTTATTTCACATGTCATGTGGATTGGATCCGGTTCAAAGCACATCCAATTCACATATACTGTATGTGAACCGGCACTTAGATGAGTTTGACTTCATCCTGGTGTTCAAGAGTTTCTTTGTATAGGAGCATTGTGATCTGATAACTATTATTTTTCCATCTTTTTTCTTTTTTTTTTCATTTTGCCATAAAATAATGGATCAAAAGTAATTAAAAAGAAAGTAGCTGCAGGGTGCGACCTGCTGAACAGGTGTCCTTGCAGACTTGAAAGGGCTGCCTGCATGCAGCATCTGGAGTCTGGAGACACTAAAAAAATGGCCTCTTCCCGATATACAGGCCTCAGAGCCTGTGTGAACTTGGCCTTAAACTCTCTGTTTAAATCAGATTGAAAGTATGACTGATACAGTATTTATAGGACTTTTGATAAAAACTGACACATACCAAGGAGAACTTACAGTAGTAAACATTATAATTAGAGTGATATTATAGTCAAAGTTTTTTTTTTTTTTCGTCAAGATAAGAAACATGATATACGTACCTGCTCTGTGCAACAATATTGCACAGAGCGGTCCCTTACCTCTTCTTTATTGGTCCATTGGCAATGCTTTCTGCTCCTCCACTCTTCTGAGGGCCCCATTACAAGCCGTGTGCTATGGGGGTACCCAAGTGTGCTCCTGAGCTGGGATGTGTGCGTCCATAGACACACATAGTGTAACTTGGTCATGCCCCCCACTCACATGATTTGACTGACATCAGCAGAAGCCAATGGTCTCAGTGTAGCCTGTGAAGAGAGGAGAGTGGTGCTGCTATCAAGAACAGCGCTGGATCGTGAGAGGTGTCAGGTAATTGTTTGGAAGGGGAAACATGTAGTGGGTGTGTTTTTACCTTATTTCTTTTCCTGTTTTAGCTTGTTAATAAAAATGTCTAACTAGTCTGATTGACCATTTCCCAAATTACATTGCTCTACTTTAAATACAAATCATTTGGAAGGTAAACAGTTCCCATATGTATAGTTCAACTGAGTATGTAGATTTGATCATTGAAGAGTTAAAGTTGAACTTTAGTTTAAAAAAAGGCAAACAGAGAGGATTTGAAATGCAGAAAAGACATACATGCAATAAAGCAGAATTATAGATTGTAAGCTTGAAAGAACAGGGCCCTCGAACCCCTCGTGTATTGTATTGCTTCTGTCTTGTCTCATGTTCTGTCCCCCTTGCTATTGTACAGTGCTGAGCAAACCCTTTGGCGCTATATAAATACTGTATAATAATAATTATACTCACCCATTCTCCTGCGCTATGATCCCCTGGAGCTCACTGCCAACCTCTGACATCTTCAGCCCGGCGGCTTCTGGGTATCGATCTATCTCCAGCCATTGTAATTGGCTGGCCCGAGATGACGTTACTCCCGTGCATGCCCAGGAGTTCAGTCATTCGACATTGCTGAAATTCTACAGTGAGCTGCGCATGTGCAGCTCAATGTACAGCACAGACAGGCAAGTAAGGGAACTTTTAGAACATGGTATATCTCTTCTGCATTAAATATCCTGCCTGTCCACGTTTTAATTTTTTAATTAAAGTTCTACTTTAGGATTTCTGACCTGCATGTCTGCACTGTACACTGAGCCGCGCACACAGGGGAGTCACGTCACCTTGGCCAAGCCAATCAAAACAGCTGCAAAATGGGACTCCAGAAGAAGGCCAACCAAAGATGTAAGCAGTTGCTGCGGGCTCCAGGACATCGTATCTCTGGAGTGGAGGTGAGTTAGGTTAAGGTTTGAGCCAGGACAAGGGAGGGGAAACAGTACTATGTGCTGTGTTTCCATGGGGTGCCACTGCCTATGTTCCTGTCCAACAGATTAGACAGCTCAAGGCCAGCCATATTTAGCTCAGTGGGTGAATCTTTGATCTGTGTGGGTGTGTCTGATGCCTCTGTGATTGTGTTCTGATTCCTGAACCCTGCTCTGCATATTTATGTCACATACAAAATGGATGTTGCTTCTATGGGCTGGTGCTGTGGGAAGAGATCAGCTAGGGATCTGTATTAGGCTAGGTCAGGGGCGGACTGACCATTTGGAAACTCGGGCACTGCCCGAGGGCCCGGGGTCAGTAGGGGGCCCCATGAGATGCCCCTGGTACATTTTTCATAGGCTTTTTTGAGTTTGGGCAAAGACACAGGGGCCCCATGATCCCCTATTGCCTAGGAGCCCCATGAGTTGTCAATCTGCCCCTGGGCTAGGTTCACACCTATGCAGTTTTCATTTGATCCATTTCTGCAGTACTTTTTGCGATGCACTTTGTGTTTTTAACGCGTTTTTGATGGGGTTTTTTTCTGTTTTGCGGGGTTTTTTTTTTTTTTTCAATTTGTTGCTGGACAGAATAAAAACACAAAACACATCACAAACGTGTAGAACCAAAAACGCAGCATTTTGCGTTTAAAAAAGTCCCTGACCCTTTCCAAAAAACACACTGGGTGAAAACATGGAGATGTGAACCTGTCCCATAGATGTCAGGGTAGACGTGGGATGCCAAATGATGTGCACAAAACTGTCTGCGTTCTGGGTGGATGGATCTCTTGTGCAACTGCATAGACCACAGTAATCATTAGTGCACTTACACTGTGCATCAAAGCCCAGTACATACAATCAGAAAATCATACAAAAATACCGCTTTTGAAGCGATCATACAATAATCTGATTGTTAGTACACAGCTTACATCCAAAATTATTCGAAGGGACAAGCACAAATAATGTTCTTGGATGATACCAGATCGCACAATTTTTATTTAATCAGCACAGTTTTCTTCCGACAATACAATACAAATACAATAAAATACATTAAATCACTTTCAAATTTTTATTCTCTCATACAAGAATTTTCGTAACTTTAGTAATCTCTTCACTTTCGATATGAGACCAGCATTTAAAAACCGAACGATCTTTTGTCCGATATCCTCATCATGTGTATGGGCCCTGATTATGGAAGGCTATATGAGATTAGTGTGGTTGATGTTTACACTGAGACAAAGCATGGGTTATTGTAATCTGGGCTGCTGTTCAGACATTGTTAGATTTTTTTGTTGTGGCAAACATACCTGCAGAGAATAGTCATGAACTTTGTGTATATTATGTGTAGACAAAGCGTTATGTGTATATGACTGCCTGTAAATATAGCAGTATTGAGCAACAGTACTGTATAGTGATAGTATAGCAGCAATTATCTGTTCCTGCAAACACTCTGTGAGCTGTCCCTATCTACTCCATGTCTCCTCCAACACACACTGACAAAATGCTACTGGGAAACCAGACTTTTGTAGGGAGGGGACTGAAACATAAGAAGAACCCCATGGTTAGCCCTTCTAAGCCTTATGGTCACAGTTCAAAGAGCCCAGAAAGGTATTGCTAGTAACTAGTAGCTTTAGATGCGAATGGTCACAATAGTTCTCCATTTTCTAAGACCATGAACACTTTGGGTTTGGGTCATACATGAGAACCCTAAGCTATCCTTACAGTGTCTATTTATGTGGAATCTGTGTTGTGTGAAATACAGTCATGGTTGACCTCATGAAAATAACTAACTATGTCATCATGCTTATGGTGCTTCCTAAATCAGTGACCCTGAACAACAACACAAGTCAATACTCCACAGCTTTATACTTTTTCCAGGCTGGTGATTCAGAAAGATCTGAAGTCAAAGCATTAGCATGGCAGTCAGGTAGTAATCCAGGTAGTAGATTATTCAGAAGAGAGAAATTAGTGATGGCAGTCTACACATTTCTATTTAAAACCCAACTCTAGGATAAAATCCTCCCCCCTTCTACACCTCCCACCCACCCCTCTCTAATTGATCATTATATTTAAAAAAAAAAGTAAGTGGAGGGGATCATAGTTCTCGGAGGAGGGGTGCATTGTAGCACTGGATCAGCAGTCCCATCACTCAAACTGCGGAACCTGGATGGAGGACTTAGGTAGATCAAGTAAATATGGCTTTATAAGGTAAGGGGGGGATGGACTAATACAGGGGTGTCAAACTGGCGGCTCCCAGCTGTTGCAAAACTACAAGTCCCATCATGCCTCTGCCTTTGGGAGTCATGCTTGTAACTGTCATTCTTGCAATGCCTCCTGGGACTTGTCGTTTGGTAACAGCTGGAGGGCCACTAGTTTGACACCCGTGGACTAATAGAATAGGTTGGAGGTGGGTAGAGAGTGGGTGTGGGAATGAAAAACTGTTTTCGTACAGCTTTAATAAGGATATAGGAGGTGTAGGGTCACAAGGTCAACTTTAATGATGTCAGCATCTTTTGCAATGCATAAATTAAATGGGGGGGGGTGTCACCATAATAAAGTCTAGTACAGGGCACCATACAGAATAATTAATACCTAGGTCTTCAGATATTAGCAGTGGTAGGTTTTCGAGTGCAATATCCTATCCTAAGAATTCCCTCACACTAACCTTTCCTGTATAGTAATCCTAAGAAAAATGCTGCCCTCAAACCAAAAGCAAACACGTATTCTAAGTGTAGCCCCCTCCTAGATGGGTGCTAAGTTAGGTAAATGTAGTTATTGGCTCACTGTAATCAGTTGAGCAGCATGTGATTATATTGGTCTATTCTGTGTTCCACTGGCTGAAGGGTTGGCTGCTTCCTCCTTTCTGTCTGGAGGGTTCTGGAAGATATTGGGCTGGGAAAGTCAAATCAGCTAAATATTTATGCAGCCCTAGCCAATCCTTGTGGAATGGTGCCCAAACAGTGAATGGAAGGGAGCATAAATAACCTGGGGCTTGGAACAGAGGGGTTCTTGCCCTAGAGTTGGAGATCCCAGCCTGGAGGGCTGGTGCCTTTTTGGGCAGACCGGCCATGGTTCTGCTGCTCATCCAGGTCCCAGTTACGCTAGCTGGGGGGCCTATTCTGCCAAAATTCACAGCAGCTGACTGAGGGACTTACTTTTGGGGATCTGGTCTGAAGAATTCACAGGAGAGGTGTCTGCAAGATATTGGAAGGAGTCATCCAATTATCCAAGGACATTAGCAAGTACAGACCAGTGTGAGATATCCCAGTGACCATGTGTTGCTATTAACCCTCTTGTACTAAAGTCAGCATTACCTAAAGGGACATTGTATTTGGTGTCTCAGTATAGCTCAGCCCAATATTTGCTGCTGCTTGGACTGTACCCAAATTCCTAGGAGGATGATTAGTGTCCTCAAGTTATTGCTTAACGTTGGTGGAGTAGCCCACAGTTACCCTACACCCATCCAAGCTCAGGTTCTGCAATAGAGCATCAGAAAAAATATACCCATAGACTGATTACTGAG
This sequence comes from Staurois parvus, assembly GCF_062004578.1. Taxonomy (NCBI): domain Eukaryota; kingdom Metazoa; phylum Chordata; class Amphibia; order Anura; family Ranidae; genus Staurois; species Staurois parvus. The sequence goes on along the minus strand of NW_028318078.1, from coordinate 14,245,275 downwards.
CCAGAAGAGTGACTATGACTGCTGTGCCATGCATCTACTAAGGAAAAAACCTTGGGACCTAAACAATGGGATCCTTCGTGGGTGGGCACTACATAAGTCTCAGTTATCATTCCTTGTATCCCCAACCCCCCCCCCCACCCCCATCACAATCAATTTAACAATGACAAGGAACAGAAATTACAATCCTCCCAGTTTATAAATATCAATGATAGGACACACTGATTTCATTCTCAAATTTGTCTTGTATCTTTTGTGACAACAGCCATGTCTCTGGCACAAAGAATGGCAAAGCTATTTCCAGAAAGTCCTCCCCAAATCCACATCACACATATATATCTGAGCATGGTGCCTGGAAAATGGTAGGGGGCATTTACCTCATGGGTCTTTTTTCTTATAATAAAGAATTGGCAATGTATGGTGTGTTTATTTACTATTTGCTCTTCATTGGTGAATGAGTAACCAGGGGTAACATGTACATATTACTCTTTCAAAGGAGACTTTCAGATTCTGATAAGTCCCCTATTCAGACACGCACAGTCACTGAGCCAGGGCTGTGTAGAAAAGGTCTTGTCTTCATCAGCATGTGGACCAGGTGCATTATCAGAGGCCCCTCCCCCTTAAAAACCATGTCAGACCCAAAGGTCTGAAATTTGGAGGAGACCCCATACAATTTTATGTTTGGTCTCCCTTAAAATTCATACCAGACTTTCATCAAGGATAAGGGTCTGCTATGGATTTTTAGGGGTAAACCCACACCATTTTTTCACAAATTCACTTTTACAATCCATTCCAAACATATATTTTGTTTATTCTCTGTGTATCGCCTGAGGATAATCACTTATATGTAGGGTTTTACAACCATTTTAAACCAATGAGTGTAATTGCACCAATGCAGTACTTAAAACCAAATAGTGCTGAATTTAATAACCCAATAAAACCAGGGCTTTTTTCAGAGGTAACATGGTGATTTTGCAGTTCTGCACCTCCAGCACTGAATGCAGACTGGCAAGGGGTGCTTGGGCATGCTGGTGAACGTAATGTTGCTGGGGAGTTCTATTGTTTCTGGGGGGATCTATTGCTGTGGTGAGCCTATTGCTAGGGGGAATCTGTTTTGGCCAGGGTCTATTGTTTTGGGGGGTCTCTTGTTGTTGGGGTAGAACTATTGTTGCCTGTAGGGGAACTGTTGTTTGTTTGTTTTTTTTTGGGGGGGGGGGCTATTTTACTGCCTTTTTTGTTATTATTAAATTCTATACAAATGACTTTGTACATTTCATTGTACAGTGTGGAAATGATACAATAATGCTGTGTATAATATACTGTGTAATAACATTGTAATAATTCTATATCACAAGTGTTCACAAAACAGTGCTACTTTATCAGATAAACATCACAAAAAAATGTGTAAAAAATGTCTGCGAGTATTAAAGTGTAACTAAAGGATGAACTTTTTTTTTTGTTTAGTTTTGGATAGATAGTGGTAGTAGTTTTGGATAGTTTTGGATAAACACCTGTCAGTTTTTACTGATGTATGTGCTCCTATTAGGAAGATTTACCCTCTCTATTTGTCCCGTTTAATGCTATCATCAGTAAAATTAAGTAAAATGAAAAGATAATCCCAAATTTGGGGTTGCCACCAGAAGAGTAATAGAGGGGACATTCTACAAATGGGGACACTAGTTCTGGTGACCCTGGTGACACCTCAGGATTCTCTCACTTTGGAAGGATTTCCTCTCACTTCCTGATTTGGAAAATGTATTCCTTTAGATTTGCTTTATTCCTTATAATCCTCTACAGGTGATTAAATAAATCCCTCTGTGTTTTGTCCAGGTTAAATCTCCACCATTCCCTATGGGCACTCTCACTTTACTATTATGACCTTTTGATGAAGAAGGTCTTAAAGTGTTACTAAACCCACAACTGTAAAATCAGTCTGTGCAAAAAGTCTGTTTGATCCTTTCTTCTCTGCCCCTCCTCTTGTTGAAATGACCACTTGATACAGACTGAATCCATAGTCACATGCACATGCTCAGTTTGGTGTGTAATGCTAGAGAGGGTTTTTTTTTCTTGGGAGAGTGTACGTGATCAGCACAGGGCCTATCAGCACTGTCCAGACAGAGGGTCAAGACCTTCACATCCTAGAGCAGAAAGAAAACTCCTCCTACAAGCCTTAACCAGTGCTCTGCTGAAGTCACAAGACTGCTCTAACTGCAGATGATAAAAGGTATTTAGCAGTTTATATTTACTAAAATAATTGCATTTCCACATTGTGTGTACTGTGGGAGAACAGTTATAGTGAATGCAGGGTCCTGGCTTTAGTATCAGTTTAAGCACACATCCCCTTTACCTCCAGGACAGGACTAGCTCTCAAATGGCATAATTAAACCACAAGGATCATTCCAAATGTCAATACTCAAAAGACATAAAAGGAAGAAACATCCATAACATAAAAACATTTATTGCCACAATAAAATTACACGTGTAAACAGATCATTTGAGCTCTTAGGTAACAATCACTGGGAACCCATATGCACAGTGGCGCTGTGTGCCAGCCATTCCATTGCACAAACTTTGAGCCTACTCGCTCTCCTCCGGGTCTCAAGCACCTCCGGCTCACCTCTCTACAAGGCAATCCCTTTACCCTACATGTTTCATCATCAGGGACCCCTGTAACATCGGTGATGACTGTTACCTAAGAGTTAAAGCGATCTGTTTAAATGTGAGCAGGGGCTGACTGACCATTTGGGACCTTGGGCACTGCCCGAGGGCCCGGGGTCAGTAGGGGACCCCATGAGATTCCCCTGATACCTTTCATAGGCTTTCTTTGGGTGTGATTTGAGTGTGGGCAAGGACACAGGGGCCTCATGATTTCCTATTGGCCGGGGGCCCCATGAGTTGTCAGTCCACCCCTGCATGTGAGTGTAATTTTATTGTGGCAATAAACAATTTAAGACCTTTCCTCATCTAAAGGTCATAATAATAAGATGAGAGACTGCCCATAGGTGTGTTGGAGGTTTCACCTGTGCACAGCATGAACTGTTTTTTTATTTTTAACAGCTGTGGAGGATTATAAGGATTATTACTCAAAGACATTGTTTGTACATTTTTTTTATGCTGTTTATTTGAATAGTAGCACTGTTTTGTGAACACTGGTGATACAGAATTATCACAGTGTTGTTAATTACATTAAGTAATTGAACATAAAAATTTTGGATTTTATTGGGTTTAGTTGTAAAAGTAAAATTGCACATATATTTGTATAATTGGTACAAGTACATCGATGTCTGATTTTCACTAATTGTTTAAGGTGCAATTACACAAATTGGTTTAATTATTATTATTACATCAAGTTTATATAGCGCCAAAGGGTTTGCTCAGCGCTGTACAATAGAGGGGGGGACAATACATGAAACAGTACAGCAACTACAAACAGCACGCGAGGGGTTAGAGGGCCCTACTCTTTCGAGCTGACAATCTAGAAGGGAGGGGGTAGTGGTACAGGAGGAAATGGCTGTGGGGGATAGAGTGGTAGGAGGAATGAAGGAGAACAGCTGTTAGGTAATGGTGGGGTAGGTTTCCCTGAAGAGGTGGGTTTTCAGGGAGCGCCTGAAGGTGAGGAGGGAAGGTGACAGTCTGATGGATTGGGGTAGTGAGTTCCAGAGGATGGAGGAGGACCTGGAGAAGTCTTGCAGTCGTGCGTGGGAGGAGGAGACCAGGGAGCAAGATAGAAGGAGGTCCTGTGAAGAGCGAAGGGTACGGGTAGGGTGGTACCTGGGAATCAGGTTGGTGAGGTAGTTAGGGGCAGTGTTGTGAATGGCTTTGTAGGTCAGAGTGAGTAGTTTGAATTTGATGCGTTGGGCAATAGGGAGCCAGTGGAGGGAGAGGCAGAGGGGGGTGGCAGAGGTGGAGTGGTTGGTGAGGTGGATGAGTCTAGCTGCTGAGTTCAGGATGGTCTGAAGCGGGGAGAGCCTGCACTGGGGTAGGCTGGTGAGGAGGGAGTTGCAGTAGTCGAGGCGTGAGATAATCAGGGAGTGTACTAGTAGTTTAGTGGTGTCTGGGGTAAGGAAGGAGCGTATCTTTGCGATGTTGTAAGTGATTTGACATGAGGTTGGAAGGAAAGGTTTGAGTCCAGAATGACGCCAAGGACTTTGGCTTGCGGGGCGCGATTGATGGTGGTGTTGTTGGTAGTGATGGATAGGATGGGGGGGGGGCATGGGCAGCGGGAAAGACGAGAAGCTCGGTTTTGGAGAGGTTAAGCTTGAGGAAATGGAGCGACATCCAGTCTGAGATGTCATTTAGGAGGTGAGTGATACGGGCGGAGAATGTGGGGGTGAGGTGAGGTGTGTAGAAGTAAATTTGAGTGTCATCAGCGTAGAGGTGGTAGTTGAAGCCGTGGGAGTGTATGAGTTTGCCAAGGGAGGAGGTGTAGATGGAGAAGAGAAGGGGTCCAAGGACGGATTTATTATATATATTATATTGGCCCAGCTTATATTTTACACAATATTTAGGTAATTTTTCCATGTTGCGATTCTTCACCTTATGATTGCAGCTTATTTGTAGAGTGTGCATGAGATTTTTTATTTATTAAAATAGATGTGTAATTTATTTTCCTTGAAGCCTGAAGGTGCTCCATGGATTTTGGGCCCCTCTAGGCAGCGAAAAAGTCTCACACATGTTGTATCCCCATGCTCGGGAAGAACAGCAGAATGTGTTTTGGGGTGTAATTTTAAGGAATTAAATGTTTCACTAAAAATCTGCTCCGTCAATTTTGCTTATTGACTAAATTTAATAAATTTTTTAAATAATGTTAACTCCAAAAGCCCATATTTGTGTATTTCAATAAAAGTGCAAATAGTTAAAAAAAATATTGTGAGTAAATGTGAAAAAGTATTTTTGTAAAAATTACATGCCCATAAACATCAAACCATGTAAACAAACTTTATAGGTACACATGTGCAAAGTGTCTGTTTAAATCCACTCAAACAATTGTGCAACAATATAATCATTTGGAAAAATAAAGTCTCCTAAATATATACAATGTGTCCTGCTTTTACTGCTGCTCTGCAAAATAAAAAATATCATGGTGAGAAACACAGCACTCCACTTCGTGAACTCTGGAAGCACTGGTGACTGTCAGAAATAACTCGCTGGAGGTATTTGACCTTTAACGTAAAGAGATCTAGACCCACTAGTAATTATCAGTAATGATTGTTCTCGTATGTATCTTCCTTCATCTCCATGACACCCATTAATCTTCAATACTGCTGGCAAAATAAGAATACAAAAGTATCGCAAAAGTGTATTAATATTTTTTAAATCTTTTATTAAAATAAATAATACAATTCACCCACAATCAAAGTGCTGGATTATTACTTGCAAACAGTGATGGTATTGACAAAAAAACTCTACTTTCACCATACACTGTAGTGATCTGACAGCAGCCTCTCTTCTCCCATCTGACAGGTCCACCTCTCTAATGCCGATAGGAGACACAAAAAATAGTCACCCACTAGCAGTGAAACTGCTGTATCTCTGTCTCCTATCCTCAGTGTACAGCAGATGGGCATGTATCTAGCATGCACAGGCTCCTTACTGACGCGTTTCATCCAAATAGACTTTGTCACAGGAGATCCCTTGTAATTGCTGACCATCTCTTTCCATAACTTCCTGGATTCCCTGCATGCTTTGCAGCTTCTCCTCTGCTGTTTTCGTTCAATTGCTAAGGACTACATATCCCATGATACTTTGCTGGCTACAAGCAGTGGTTTCTATACTGGTTCCACCTCCTGATACTTCCCCTCTCAGCACCTCTGTAGTTCAGAAGGCAGGCTCTGTGATATGTGTGACACAGCAGTGTCTACTCGAAGGGCATATGGAATATAATGCCCAGAATTTAACCAATTCAGCCCCTACAACATACTGGTAAGTCACCAGATTTAAGGGGTTATACCAAGATTTTTTTAGAGTGGTTCTGAGGGCTTACTATAGAGCTGAACAGTGACTGGATCTTCCATAAACATCTCTATGGTATGAGAAACTGGAAGCAAAGAGTAATTTGTCACTTCCAGTTTCTCCAGAATGTAAACAGGCCATGGTTTGATCAGATGCTTTTAAGGGCCGAGGAGAGATCCGGGGTCTAATAGACCCCGGATCTCTCAGTAAAGAGGACCAGTCATGCTTATCACTATCATAAGGGATGTTTTAAAATTAGAGGGACAGTGTAAAATTAAAAAAAAACAAATTAATAACATAGATAATAATAACAAGTTTGAAAGCGCTACCATTCCCTCGTGCTCACGCGCAAGGGTGAACACATATCTAGGTCACACATGCACATGTAACTGGCATTTCCACCATATATGTGAGTTATTGCTGCAAACATTATAGCGAGAGCAATCATTCTAGCACCAGACCTCCTCTGTAATTATAAACTTGTAACCTGTAAAGGTTTTTAAAGTGTCGCCTATGGAGATTTTTAAGCACCATAGTTTGTCACCATTCCAGGTGCATGCACAATTTTCAAGCTTGACATGTTAGGTATCTCTTTACTTGGCATAACATCATCTTTTATATTTTGATAGATAAGTGAGTGAACTTCTGCCCCTATTATACAATATAAATAAACAAATGAATAGGTGCTGCTGCTGACATCAATTGTGTTCCCACAATATCAACTAAACTGTAGTAAAGCATGCGTGTTGCATGCTGTGGAACCTAAGGGGTTAATCCTCTGCATTGTGTAAAAAGGATGTTTTATCCTGACTTCTCTGATCATCCCTTCCTTCAGTGTCTCCCTCTTATCTCCTGATAAAACATATTGTGTGTAGACACTGCACATGCTCAATTTGGTGTGTTTTGCTAGGGAGGTTTTTTTTTTTTCTTCGGAGAGTTCATGTGATCAGCACAGGGCCAATTAGCTTTGTCCAGACAGAGGTCAGGGGTTCTTCATCCTCCTAGAGAAAACTCCTCCTACAAGCTTTAACCAGTGCTCTGCTGAACACTGATAGAAGTCACAAGACTGCTCTAACTGCTAATAACAAAAAGTATTTAGCAGTTTATATTTACTAAAATAATTGCATTTCCATGTTCTGTGTACTGTGGAAGAACAGACAGAGTGAATGCAGGGTCCTGGGTTTAGTAACACTTTAAATTAATTTTAATACACAAAAACGCAATCTAATACCCAATTGTTTGGTGAAATATAAAAGATAAATTAATTAAAGGTGATGTAGCGCTGCTAATGCACATCAATCAGTACTAATAAAAAAATACAGGTGGATAAATTGTGCTCATGTTCATAATATGAATAAATGACCAAGAACATAGACCATAAATATAAATGAATGAATAAAGATACTAAAGTGGTTTCAATAAATGAGTTCATAAGTTTCCAAACATCACATGATCCGGCATCGTAACTACAATTCCATGGTGAATGTGAATTTTCATGCTAAGAACAGTGCCACTCCGTGCTCACAGAACTCTCACCTCCAACGCATGTTAAAACTACGTGTTAATAATATGACATCTCCACACATCCAGACCTCACGATATCTCCTTTATCTGTTCCTCCTCCCATATAATGGATACTTTTAAGATGGTAATAAAATCCTCCGTCTCATCGGATACCAGTCAGCTCCAACACATGTAACACTTGCATGTATTTAATAAGACATCTTCATGAATTGGTTTTCAATGCATTTACGAATTAATTTTTAATCATGTCCCTGTACAGTATTTATGCCTTCAAGTGCACTTTATAAAGAGTTTTGAACAGATAAAAGACTTTTCTTTTTACTTTTTTCTGACCTCCGGAATGGATTAATTGGTTTTCAATACATTCCTATGGGAAACCACGTTTCGATTTACGAATTGTTCGCAATACAAAAAGTACTGCAGAACAAATTAAATTCATAAACCGAGGTACGCCTGTAAAAGTATGGGTACTGGAAAAAAAAAGGTTATACTCACCTAGGTGGATGCAGCTTTGGTCCAATGCTACAGCTAACCCCCACAACTTCTAAGACTGAGAACTGAGTAATCAATGACTACTGATCGCTCAGCCCTCAGTGACTATGGACTGCCAGTCACCGACTCTCTGCTCTGCCCCTTTAATGCTGTGGAGGGGGCGGGAGAGGCTGACTCAGGCTCTCAGCAGATTGCTGAGAGGCTGAACCAGCTGCCAGTCTAGGCATCTGGGTGGATCCCGGCCATATTTTTAGGATCTTTTTAGAGCCTGGTCTGGCTGAATGACATCATCTGTCAGCTGAAAACAGGTCACAGGAGTGCAGAACAAACTGCACCTTGGTGATCCCCAGGAAAAGTATAGCCAAATTAGCTTTGGCTATACTTCTCCTTTAAGAACTAACTGATCCCTGCTATAGGCTCCAGGCAGCCATCTTGGGTAGGATGGCAACCCTATTGGTTTCCAAAATCCCACATGATTTGGGCACCCATCTTGACTCAAAATAAATCCATAAATAGGAGATTCTGTGTTATTCGCTGTGCCCACATTGTACAAGTAACATAAAGACAGTCTTGGAAGGAAAAAAGTAGGTGTCCCATTACAGGGTGTCTCCTATGTCAGTTTTCTAGAACAGTCTCCCACTGGCAGCTGGATATCTACAAGGACATTTGGAGATTGCAGTGTGACCAAGCAAGGTCATAGCCCCTTCCAAGGGAAGCATTCCTCTGGCATTCTGTGGTCTGTAAGTGCCTGATATACAGTATTACTATTGAAAAGTGCCTTGTGGATAAACAGAGCCATCCTCTGCCTGAAGGAGTGTATTAGCTAAAGTATACATGGCACCATTGCTTTTAACTGCCTTATTTCTGTGAACATTAATTTTCTACAACAACCTTTTTCAACCTTTTCAACAATGAGGAACCCTAGAAATACATTGCTGGTCTCAGGGAACCACTGCTAAAAATGATTATATCTACAAGCCAAGATACATTAAAGTGATGGTCAGTGGAAAGAATGCTCCTAATGCTTGTAGTCATTGGAAAGAATTACCCCTTTACAGATAAAAATATCAATGGTGCCAGTGGGAACTTATCTAAGAGTCAGAAATAGTTCATTGCTTAAGGAGCAGCTAGCAACCTCTGGAGGAACCCTGGCTGACTCTGCTTTCCGACCGCCTTATAGCAGAACTACTGCTACAGGGTGTCAGGGCTGCCCAAAACCACGTATATATTTGTGATTTTGTATCTCCGGGTAGGAGGCGTGTGCACACATGCTGCCCAACCCATGCCGCCATTGGCGGCTTCAGCTGTCAATTACTGGGTCCTGGCCAGAGATTCCCCGCTGGCACCTGGAGATTGCCGAGGAGAGCTCTGTATGTAAACAATACAGATCTCTCCCATCAGCTCTAGCATGCTGATTTGTATTGCTCTTCATAGCAGAGCAATACAAAGCAGCATGCTTACACAGTAAAGCACACACACACAACACAGTAAAACACCACACCCTTTGATCGTCCCAGATGTTAACCCCTTTCTGCCCAGTGCCATTAGTACAGTATCAGTGCTTTTTATTAGCACTGATCACTGTATTAGTGTCAGTGGGGATGTCAGTGGCAGTTGGTCAGAATGCCCGCCGCAGTCCCGCTATAAGTCGCTGATCGCCGTCATTACTAGTATAAAAAAAAATTCCAGTATATATACCGCCATTTGTAAACATTATAACTTTCACATTAACCAATTAATTTACACATAGTGGGATTTTTTTTTAGCCATGTAGCAGAATACATTTTGGTCTAAATCTATGATGAAATTAGATTTTTTTATATTTTTTTACTGCACATGTTTTATAGCAAAAAGTCAAAAATATTGCTTTTTTTCAAAATTGTCGTTTTTTTGTTTATAGCGCAAAAAATAAAAAACACAGAGGCGATCAAATACCACCTCAAGAAATCTCTATTTGTGGGAAAAAAAGGACATAAATTTAATTTGGGTGCAGTGTTGCATGACTGCGCAATTGTCAGTTAAAGTAACGCAGCGCCGTAACGCAAAAAATGGCCTGGTTAGGAAGGGGGGGGGGAGATCGTCTGGAGGGCAAGTGGTTAATAACAAAAATCCCATACTTCCCTTGTAACACAAGTACATAGTACAGCAGGCACATATCAGGAATAGGACATGTTGGGGTAACAAACACTCTGGGTACACTGATTAAGCTCCGCCCATAAGAGAACAGCATCATCATAGAGGACTGTGAAGAAATGGCAAACCCAGATACTCCTGCGCTTAGGGATGGACTCTGTATGGATAGGACCACATCACAAATTTCTTGGGATATGCATGCCTTGCTGCCCTCAAATGACCGGGGAAGGCCAAATATACTACGCAGAGAAAAACAAACAGAGGGCGCACCGGCCTAGTGCATTACCTTAACCACCTCCCACCTGCCATATAAGGTAATGACGGGCGCAAAGCGGTTCTTTCATTCTGGGAGGACGTCATATGATGTCCTCCCACTCTAACCGCGCATGCAAGGCTCCTGGAGCGTGCAGCCTGGCGATCCGTGGTGCGCTGTGTCCCTCGGACACAGAAGATCACCGATCAACGGAAAGAGCCGAAGATGTCGGTTGGGTCATGTGGTCAGCTGTGTCCAATCACAGCTGATCGCATGTAAATAGGGAAATTGTGGTTATCGGCATTTCTCTCCTCACGAGCTGTCGCGCTGACAGCTCGAGAGGAGAGGAGAGCTGGTAATCAGCATTCCTCAGAGGGGACATCTACACTGATCATCAGGGCACTGATGATCAGTGTGCCCTGATGATCTGTGTAGCCCCAGCAGTGCCACCTGTCAGTGCCCATCAATGCCAGCTGTTAGTGCTCATCAATGCCACCTTCCGGTGCCTCATCAATGCCACATATCAGTGCCTACCAGTGCACATCAATGCCACATATCAGTGCCTACCAGTGCACATCAATGCTACATATCAGTGCCCATCTGAGCTGCCTTTCAGTGTCACCTATCAGTGCCAGTCAGTGCCACCTATCAATGCCAGTCAGAGCCACCTACCAATGCTGCCAATCAGTGCCACCTATCAGTACCAGTCAGTGCCGCCTATCAGTGCCAGTCACTGCCGCCTATCAGTGCGCATCAGTGCCTGTCAGTGCTGCCTATCAGTGCCACCTAACAGTGCCAGTCAGTGCCGCCTACCAGTGCCATATATGAGTGCTGCCTTTCAGTGCCCATCAGTGATGCATGTCAATGCCCATAAGTGCCACCTACCAGTGCCTCCTCATCAGTGTCCATCAGTGCCACCTATCAGTGCCCATCACTGCAGTCTCATTAGCGCACATCAGTGAAGGAGAAAATTCACTTATTTACAATATTTTATAACAAAAACTAAGAAAAAACATTTTTTTTCAAAATGTTCAGTTGTTTTTGGTTTGTTTAGCAAAAAATAAAAAACCTAGAGGTGATTAAATACCACCAAAATAAAGCCGTGTCTCAAAAAATTGATAAAGATTTCATATGGGTACAGTGTTGCATGACCGCACAATTGTCATTCAAAATGTGACAGCGCTGAAAGCTGAAAACTGGCCTGGGTTGGAAGGGGTATAAGTGCCCTGTAGCAAGTGGTTAAAAATGTATTTATTAAATGATAAAAGTAGGTATTGTACTCACAAAATGATGATACAGTCAAAGGCACATTGTGAAAGAACCGCTCTGTCCAATCCGCACTACGTGTCTGTCCGTAATGGGAACTCTGGACCTCCCACCTCTGAGACAAGTCCTTGAAACGCGTCAGCCTGTTGGAGGTCCAGAGTGGACAGAGCGGTTCTTTCACGATGTGCCTGTGACTGTACGGTCATTTAGTGAGTACAATACCTGCTTTTATCATTGAATACATTTTTGAAGGTAATGCATTAGGCCGGAGCGCCTCTGTTTGTTTTTCTCTACTCATCATAGAGGACTGCAGGGGATGGTGATCTCGGGTACCATTCGCCCCGCTGGATTGGCAGGCAGGGACCTGGAGGGAAGACGTATGTGAGGATATGTTGCTTCACAATGTAAGGGGATAGAATGCCAAGCAGGAAGTGTTAGAAGAAGTGGGAAAAAAACTCGTTTTAGATGAGGGCTTTAAGTATGATCCGGCACGGAAAGCGTTAACCCCAGTGACAGCCGAGCCTCCAGTGTGTGTAAACAGAGGCTGTGCGCTCCCTGCACTTCCCATCTCTGGAGGCTCCTCCCCCTCCCCGCTCCTCTAATCCCCTGGGCGGGTCGTCAGCTCTACATTCCTCGGGTGCCCGGGTACTCTGACACACGGCGGCTGGGGGCTCAGCTGTCCGGACGTGGCTGAGGAGAGCAACATGTCGGTGGTGCCCGCCTCTCATACGGCTGAGAGCTGCTGACAGTGGAGGAGCCGAGCTCACATCACCGGGGCCATGAGGGGCAACAGCCAATGCCGGGGGAGGAGAGGTAAGACGGAGCCTGTGGGGGCTCATCCGTGTGTGGTAAATGGAGCCATTGTATGGGCATGTGTACGTGCTGCTGAGCATGGAAACACACGTGACTGGGCTGGCTGAGGGCACTTCCCACACTCTTCTATTATTATGATTGTACTGTGTGGGGATGGAGACTCCTCTGCTCTGGCATGTAGCTGTGATGATGGTGAATGTGAGGACTCTGGGATGGACTCTCCTCCCTGCTCTGTACATTCACATAGTGATGGTCCTGCCATGTACAGAGCAGACAGTGGAGGGGCACAGAATGTAAACACAAGGAGAGGAGCCCAGCCCTTCATTCCGCCTGCATTCACTTCCATAGGGCAGGTACATCACCAACATGGTGCATGCTGATCCCAGGAGACACCAAGCCTGCCAGTGGAGTCGGCGGTAATCGGACACCCCCTCCTAGGAGTTGTAGTCCACATCCTCAGCGAGAATGCAATGCAGATTTCATTTTATTTGTTGTGTATTATTCATCAGTGTTCAGATCACTTATTGTTTTATATAAAACACTGCGTATCCCTCAAGGTAACAATGTACAAAATAAACCGAGAATAACAATACATGTGTAAGATAATACAGACCTGTGATGGCAAGTGGCCAGACTGGCTTCTTTAGCCAATCTTATGTCTATGATGGCAGGGAGATGCCCTTCAACCAGTTGTTTGGGGAACATGGGCCAAACCGGTACAGCTGCCCCATAGTTGGATCATTTTTTTTTTTTTTTTTTTTTTTTTCTTTTTGTGATCAACCAGTGAGATGATCCAAAAAAAAAAAAAAACAGATACACCCCCCCCCCCCCCCCCCCATCCACTCATTTGAGGTGGATTAAGTAATCCTCAGCCCTGCACTATTGTATACTGACAGCAAGGACTTCTCCACTGTCACAATACACTGATCAGTGCTGATCCAACACAAGTTTTTCAACAGTACCATTTGAGAGGAGTTGATTACTAGGCGGACTCCTCTTGAACATGAATGGCCATAGATGGATTGGAATTTGGATGGTTCCTGCTGAATCAGTCAAATCTCAATCCATGTATAGCCAGCTTTAAGCAGTCCATACATAAGTCAGGTTTTTACTTTTTGGTTCAACTAGTGGGTTGAATGAAAATAACTGATTCCCTCATCCACACATTCAATGTGGTGGGAGGAATCCTCCCACTAAACTATTGTATTCTGGCAGTAGGGAGACTTCCCCATCATCAGAATATACTGAATGGAGAAAATCTAACAGGGAAGTTGTACAGATTGACTTCTGTACGACCACAGTGTTCATACATGGCTAGAAATTTAGACGGTCCCTGCTAAACCAGCCAAATATCAATCCATTATGGCCAGCTTTAAGCAGCCCATACATTAGTCAGTTTTTTGTTCAGCTAGTTTCCAACATCCACACACTCAACGTGGATGAGGAAATCCTCCCGCTAAGCTATTGTATTCTGGCAGTAGGGAGACATCCCCACCTTCCGAACACACTGATCAGCATTGCAGGCTATAGCCTGCAGCGCTGATTGGGGAAAATCCAAAAGGGTGGTTGCACTGAAGTCGATCTGTAGATCGGCTTCTGTACAACCACAGTGCTCATAGATAAATTGAGTTTTGATCCATGTATGGCTCTAGAAAACCCACACCAGTTGCTGCTGTTCTCCCCTGACATACCTGGCTTCAACAGTGTATAACTCTATTGGGCCCCCCCCCTTTCCTTCTGCATTGACATACCATAATGGTGATCAGCTGATTTGTTGGCACAAGGATTCTCAGATTGTGCCTACATGTCTCGCAACCATCTGAAATCTTTGTGCAACCTAAAGTCTTGGTTTGGAATTTCTGACAACAGTGTAGTGCAAGTGCCCACCTAAACAATCATTTTATATCTATTTACTTAGGTCTAGTTTATACTTGCAGTGGAGGAAGGTAGAAACAAGTGGCTGAGTCACTTCTTTACCGCACCCCCTTAGGCTGCAAATAGAGCCATATAGGGGTATGCACATGCTGTGTCCGCAGTGCAGAGATTTCCCCCATCAGGACTGGCAGGCAGTTCAAGTGAATGGAGCTATGCCACAACTGCATGCAATGCAACATAACACATTCTCACTGCATGTGCCCTGTGAAAAGCAATTAACTTGTTATCCCTCTTCAGAGTGCTACTGCTAGTGTAGATGAGCCCTTAGGCCCTTGAATTGTATAACTGTTGCTTAGTCTGGCCATAGATGAATTTAAATTTGGCCGTTTCAGCAATCTCACTGCCGACGAGATTGCACACCACTTCAAAAGTATTACTATTGAAAAGTGCCTTGTGGATAAACAGAGCCATCCTCTGCCTGAAGGAGTGTATTAGCTAAAGTATACATGGCACCATTTCTTTTAACTGCCTTATTTCTGTGAACATTAATTTTCTACAACAACCTTTTTCAACCTTTTCAACAATGAGGAACCCTAGAAATACATTTCTGGTCTCAGTGAACCACTGCTAAAAATGATTATATCTACAAGCCAAGATACATTAAAGTGATAGTCAGTGGAAAGAATGCTCCTAATGCTTGTAGTCATTGGAAAGAATTGCCTCTTTACAGACAAAAATATCAATGGTGCCAGTGGGAACATATCTAAGAGTCAGAAATAGCTCATTGCTTAAGGAGCCCCTAGCAACCTCTGGAGGAACCCTGGCTGGCTCCATACTTAAGAAACCCTCCCTAGACCCCACCAACCTGAACAACCTTAGACCCATCTCCCTGCTGCCATTTACTTCTAAACTCCTAGAACGCTTAGTCTACAATCGCCTGAGCTCCCACCTCACTGACAACAACCTTCTCGACCCTTTACAGTCTGGCTTTCGCCCCCTACACTCCACCGAAACTGCCCTACTAAAGCACTCTAATGACCTACTAACTGCAAAAACCAATGGCCACTATTCAATACTCCTACTACTCGACCTCTCTGCGGCTTTTGACACGGTTGACCATCCCCTCCTCCTCAAAAAACTAAACTCTTTTTTGGACTCGGCGACTGCTCTCTCCTGGTTCTCCTTCTATCTATCACAGCGCTCTTTCAGTGTTACCTGTAACGCTACCACCTCCTCCTCACTCCCTCTCTCTGTAGGAGTCCCCCAAGGTTCTGTCCTTGGACCTTCTCTTCTCCATCTACACCTCCTCCCCTGGTCACTTGATAAGCTCCCACGGCTTCAATTACCATCTCTATGCTGATGACACACAAATCTATCTGTCTACCCCTCACCTCACCCCTTCAGTTTCCACCCGCATCGCTAGCCTACTAAGCGACATATCGGCTTGGATGTCACTCCACTTCCTCAAACTCAACCTTTCCAAAACTGAGCTCCTAGTATTCCCCCCCCCCCCCGCCCGCGCCACCCCCACTGACTTCACCATAAATATCGCTAACACCATCCTCCGTCCATCCCCTCACGCCAGGGTACTAGGTGTAATCCTAGACTCCAATCTGTCCTTCTAGCCCCAGATCTAATCGCTGACAAAATCATGTAGACTTCATCTCCAAGATACGACTGTTCCTAACCCCGGAAACCACTAAGCAACTTATTCACTCCCTTGTCATATCTCACCTCGACTATTGTAACTCCCTCCTCATTGGCCTACCTTATCGTAGGCTATCCTCACTTCAATCTATCGTGACCGCTGCTGCCAGACTCATCCACCTCACTAACCGTTCTGCGTTCACCACCCCTCTCTGCCAATCCCTCCACTGGCTCCCAGTTGCCCAACGGATAAAATTCAAAACTCTAACAATGACATATAAAGCCATCCACAACACTGCCCCAATTTACATAACTGATCTTATCTCTAAATATCACCCAAACCGCACACTCTGCTCCTTGCAAGACCTCTTACTATCTAGCTCCCTTATCTCCTCCTCCCATGCTCATCTCCAAGACTTCTCCAGGGTGTCGCCCTTCCTCTGGAACTCCCTACCCCAATCTGACTATCACCTACTCTACTTGCCTTTCGGCGATCACTGAAAACCTTTCTCTTCAGGGAAGCCTATCCCGCCCTCTGCTAATTCTGGAATCCTCTACTCTTCCAACCAGTCCATCCCCCACAGTGACTACCTACTGTACCATTCACCCCTCCTTCCTAGATTGTAAGCTCCAAGGAGCAGGGCCTTCAAATCCCTCTTGTATTGTTACTGTATTGTCTCCCACTATAACGTAAAG
Source organism: Staurois parvus (assembly GCF_062004578.1). Lineage (NCBI taxonomy): Eukaryota > Metazoa > Chordata > Amphibia > Anura > Ranidae > Staurois > Staurois parvus. The sequence goes on along the minus strand of NW_028318078.1, from coordinate 14,228,627 downwards.
CGCTGAGCAAACCATTGGCGCTATATAAATCCTGTATAATAATAATTTCAATCTATCTATGGTCATTTCTGCTAGAGAGAAGTCAATCTAACAATTGGACAGGAATATTGGAAATTTTTCATTTGATCAGCGCTGCAGCCAATTGGCTCAGTCTGAGAGTGGAAGAGGTCCCACTGTCACAATACAATAGCTCAGCAGGGAGGATTCCTCCATCCACCTCAATGTTTCGATAGAGGAATCAAAACAATCCATCTATGGGCAGCTTTAATCTAAAGGCAATTGTACATTCAGATTGTGTGGCCAGTTTAAGGCTTGCAGCCAAATATTTCACTGGGGCGACTGGCAATGAGACATCTTGTTGTCTTCAGCCCATTGGGACCTGATGCAGTGAAGTGAAACACTTCCCCTTCTTACAAGCTGCACAGAGATTTTCCAACAATGTGGATTCTTTGTCAGCGTTTTTATTATACCCTAGAGAAATCCTACGTGATCTAATCCTAAACCAGGTTTCACGTTGGGCCATCCTACAGAATTCGGCAATGTCTGGCCACTCTTGGGCCTCTTTGCCATGAGCAAAATGACAATCTCCAGTTCACTTAACTGTAACATTAACCCACATGCTTGGCGCGTATCACACTCATTACTGTTCAGAGATAAACACTGCCCAAATTACACCTCCTGGTTTTCACAAGGGGAGGGGGGGGGTTTTCACAAGGGGAGGCAAATGCTTCAAAAACACACACTGAAGCTTTAGGCAGGTATTTGGCAAGTGGCAATTGAATTCAGTGGAGGCAGCAGATTGCTGCAAAGCCTAGAGTCTACATGCCCCAAATTCTTGACATGATGCTAACACACTGGTGTATACAGTCCCATCTGCCTACCATTGCCTATATATCCTAACATAATATGCATTTATTACAAATATTGCAACTGGACCAAATGTAACTATAGTTGTGGCAGTTTTGTGTATTAAATCAGTTCAGTATTTTGTTAATCTCTTTTACAGCCGCTCCCATGTTGATCATGGATTGCACAGGGATGGCTAGAAGTAAGCAAGCTTTAGTCAGTAGAACTCTGGGAATTATGCCATATGCAGTGTTTACACAAAATACTGTTCATGTTATTGTTTGTAAATCTGTTCACATAAAAGTGACAGGGTAGTGCTTTGTGTGTACATAAGAGGTAGCATTCTATAATCGTACTGAAGTTTGTATTATATAAATGTTGCAATCATGAGACATCAGTTATTTAGCTTAGTTGATTTTTATATAAATAGCCTCAAAGTGTTGCTGTAGGATTGCCATAGAAACTCTTGTTTATTATTGGTTACCCTGTCTCTATACCTACCTTCACCACCACTTTGATCTCTTCTGCCAGAAATTAAAAAGTGGCGCATCATATACCTCCCCAGAATGCAGCTCTTGGGCCCAGAGCTGCCAACCACCAGGCTCAAGAGCTTTCTAAGGAGGAAGGATCATACCATTAGGAGTGATTTCTGATAATTTGGTGGGATTCTAAGCAGTAAGTGGTAAAGGTAAGTGTAGGCACCATAGGGTACCTAGGGCAGGCTGGGGATTGTTATCTTACAGGTTTGCTCTTAAAAAGTAGTTTTAACCCTAGTCTGTGTTTGCTTTTAATACCCAATTGTGTCCTTCCTATAAATGTAAATAATTTGAAAACCAGCTCATGCAAAACTTTGACTATTGAATTGTCTGTTAATTAATAAATTGTGATATGGAAGTTTACATTGTGCAAACATGCATGTTTGGGCCTGTGGAAAAGGGAAGGGGAGGCTTGGCCAATTTGACTTTCTTCTCCTAAGAAACTTACACAGGGGGGATGTATGCCATGGTTCCTTAGTGCCTACAAACGTATAAATATTTTGACCCTATGGCTGCAACTAAGGAATATTTTCAAAATCAATTAGCTGGCTGATTATTATTTCAATTTATCGGAGAAAAACCTCAAAAGTCTGGAGTTAATATACACAATGTATGTGGTTTTCGTTTACAAACTACATTAATTTTAAAATTGAATGTTTAAAAGCAAGTGAACATTTCTGACATTCATCAACAGCACGAACAATTTTCTTACGAATATTCTCGTCTGAAAATCGATATATGTATGACCAGCAAAAGACATAGTAGCAGCAACATGCGTCCTTTTTTTTTTTTTTTTTTTTAATCACCTGTCATGATTGGGTTAAAAAAAAAAAATTAGCCCTTTTCAGCACAAAAACAGCAGATAATCTCTACTATAAGGGGTTCATTTATACTGTGAGACAGCTAAAGTGTGTGTGTGTGTGTGTGTGTGTGTGTGTGTGTGTGTGTGTGTGTGTTTCTACCCAGCAGTTGGATATGGATATATAAGGTATTTTATGAGAGACTGATGTGGAGGGGGGATGTAAATCTTTTATATTAAAGTAGTACTAAAGGCTGAGATTTTTTGCATGGATAAAATCTGCCTTTAGATTCACTCACTTCCTTCTCCTGCCAAGGCCTACATGTCCCATGAGGCTTTGCTCCTCACATTCACAAATTCCCAGGCACTTGCTGATGTGTATGGACAGTGTACTGAGCTGTATGTGTGCTGCACTGTGTGTAACTGACATGTATGGATGGTGTACTGAGCTGTATACATGCTGCACTGTTTTTTTTTTTTTTTGTTTTTTTTTTTGTTTTTTTTTTTTGTTTTTTTTCTGATATGTAAACAAATGCATTCTGTATGCAGGTTAACTAATCCATTATGAAATCCGTTGACAACTATTTTCATAATCTATTATGTCAATTAGTTGTTTCAGTCCTATCTGACCCACTCCTAAAGCCCTGCTAAACATAGAGATACAGCTTACCAAACACGTCCAAAGTGTTGTAACGTACTTTCCCATAATCATCTTCCAGGATAGCTACCTGAGGGATGATTGGCTGTGCCTTCAGGAAACGCTAAGCCAAATGCAGTTTCAAAGTCCCTTCCATCCCCTCATCCTCAGTTTCACTGTTTCCAACCATCCAGGAACTCCTATTGTAATGCTTATTTTGTTGCTGTAGGTCTGGTTATTGTGGTCATAGACCATTCTCAGTGCCATCAGGTCTTAGTCCCTGGACAGTTTTACCCCCTTCCTCTCTGAGGGTTATCTTTCTTCCCTGTACAGGGTTGGAAGTGAGTCTTTTCGCCTTTGTAGCTGTTCCCTACCTGTTTTCTCTAGGGAACAATACGGTGCATCTGGCCCATCCTCGGGGTGGTTCGTGGCATTCCCTCATGTCAGGGCAAAATGGTGGATAGTGTGAGCAATATGGCATTTGGTGACACTTCCAGTGGCAGAAGATGATACCATCGACTGCATTCTGGCTGGCATCTTGAACAGGACTGGCAGAATCGGAACAGTGGAGCAAGTCTGGAGGACTGGGAATGCTGAGGTGACTATGTGAGTCCAGGAGACTGCGGAAACTTAGAGGTCGCTGAAGAGTGAGAGAGCCCAGGGTGCCAGGAGATCACCTATTGAGAGGCCAGGGAGTGGGTGCATGCAGCTGGCTACTTTAACTAAAGGCTGAGTGAGCTATGAGAGCCCTGAGAGATGGGTCTTAAGGATCCCGATAAAAAAGCAGATCTGCTGAAGAGAGCCAGGTGGCTTGGCATTTTTGCTATTTAATATTGAAAATCCCCTGCATGGGCAACTTTTTTTTTTTTTTTTTTTTTGTGGACTTTCCTTTCTGTTTTATTAAAACCTGGGCTGGCAAGGCTTTAACCACATTTCAGACTGGCATGGACTCGCTGAAACACATCTACCATGGAGCAAAACAACCCCAGATCACAAAGGTTGACTGTTCTATACCTGCAGGCTTAGACTTCAGCCTGGGTTTGGTAGTAGAAGCCGGCAGGGATTGTCACAACTCAATGATTTTGTGACCATTCTGAAGATGATTGAAAGAGGTTCTGTGTATGTACACAGATCTTTTACAAACAGTATGCAGCATAGGTAGGAGGAGGGGGAGGCAACTTTTTTTAGCCAGTCTTCTATTAGCCCATTTTTCCACCTTAAGCCTTCCATAGATCACAGGAAGTGACTACCAACTTTCTGCAGTACCCCAAAAAATCAGTTCATTTCTCAAGATGCAAAAAAGGTGTCTCTTGAGATGTCTTAAATTCAAGCGCAGCCTAGCTACGCTGTGTGTCTATGGATGCACATGGTTCAACTCGAATGTGTGCCCCCATAGCAAGTGGCTTGCTATGGGGACACACAGAAGGAGGAACAGTGCTGGCAGGAGGCCCAGAAGAGGAGGCAAGTGGCTACTTTCTTCAATACTCTTGCATAGAGCAGGTAAGTATAAACCTTTTTTATTGTGGTGTGTGGTTTTTTTTTTTTTTTGTTTTTTTTTAAATGTGACTATAATCACTTTAAAGGTTCCATAGCCAGTTGGATTAGGGAAGCCATCCTTCCTGCTTTTAGGAGCGTGGATTATGAGCCTCCAGCTGAGATCAGTGGCAGCATCCGTGACAGAAAGAGACGGAACTTCCTGGGAGGAAATCTCTATTTGCAGTTAGGTCCACAAACTATGCCTTTTGATTTACTAGGGCATTTAATAAGCCAAAGTTTGGCCTTCAGAAAGGTTCTATGGGCTGTCCTCCACTAATGTATGATAGTTCTTTGTTAGACCACTCTGGTAGTTGTCCTGAATGATGATTATGGGAAAACTATGGTTGGGCAGTAATCGCAACATAAAAAGATTTTCAAGTAAACTTTTATTTTTTTCCATAATAACCATTGTTTGAATTACTATTACAATGCTGATATTCTAAAAAGGTGTATGCTGTGACCATAGAACTCCCGTAACCGCTTCCTATCTGCCCTATAGCAGTTATACTGCTACAGGGTGGCACGGGTGTGCAAAATCACTTGTATACACACATGATTTTGCATTTGTGGGTAGGGGGTGCACACACGCGCCCTACCCACGCCACCATTCGCGGCTGTCAATCACTGGGTCCCAGGCGGTGATTACTCACCAGCACTCGGTGATTGCTGAGGATCTCAGATGGGGGGGGGGGGAAGAACTGTTAGTTAATAAAACAGTTTTCCTCCCTGTCAGCTCATGCACACTGATTTGCATGGCTGTGCACAGCCATGCAAATCAGTGTGCATGCAGTGAAGCACACAGACACAGCCCCATAGTAAAACGCACACAGTTAACCCTTTGATCTCCCCAGATGTTAATCCCTTTCTGCCCAGTGCCGTTAGTACAGTGTCAGTGCTTTTTATTAGCATTGATCACTGTATTGGCGCCACTGGGGATGTCAGTGACACCAAGTCAGTTCCCCCCAGTGTCTGAATGCGCTCCGCAGTCCTATTATAAGTCGCTGATCGCCACCATTACTAGTAAGAATTTAAAAAAAAAACAAAAAAAAAAACGTGTGTGTGTGTGTGTGTCCATTTGTAAACTCTATAACTTTCACGTACTATTTGTAAATGGCACTGCAGAAATAATTGTCCACTGCACTTCATAAACGGCGGTAGATAAGTGGTCCAAAGCACATTTACTTTTTTTTTTTTTTTCTTTGTGGTAACATGCAATAAACATACATTTTACTATGCATTCTGGTAATGCATAAACCGTGTTGTAGTTCCAGTCATTCTGAATGACAATTGCAGTAGTGGGAAAAGCTCGGGCACGCCAACGCACATGCTGTGTGTTGCAGTGCACTGTGGAAGTGAGGGAAGCAAGTATATTGTGTGTATCAGAGACCTATTGGAACAGATACATTTACATTTTATACACCTTGCAGCCTCATCCTCTGACTTTCTGTGCATTGCTTCCCTGCACTTCTGGTCGCATAGAGCATGCTCAAAATGTAAAAAGTCATGTGATCACTGCGCTCAAGTTCCATCAGCCATACTGTCATTGCACATGCATTTCCTGCTGTGCCAACATGTACAGGCAGCCCGGAAAGTCAACAAAACCACTATCAATCACTACCCTTGAAGGTGGAGCAAAGGCGTACCTTTTGTTTGGTGCAAAAATTTAGTTTAATGCCACTTTTAAGCTGCTCTGCTAGAGCATTCAAAATAAAAAGGCTCCTTAACGTGGTAATGCTCTGCATTTGTGCATGTACATTTAAAGCTCTGAATAGCATGAAGATGACCTAAAGGCTTTTAAACACCTTTTGCAGGCATAATACTCCTCTTGTGCAGGGTTATTCAAATACATCCCTAATCTTGGGGCTGTATTTTGGTGCTGTTCTAATATAATTTTTTTAGGCAGAAAGTCTTCGCTGTTTATGAAATGGCCTTTTATATGAAAGATTTGTTCCTAATTCTAGTAAGCACCACCTTGCATCTATGGACAGCCTCAGTGTGTAGATAAAGAACTCCCTTCTCCCCTTTTTTTATTTATCAGGCTAATTTCACCCCCTCCTGAGTAATCTCTTTTAATGCAACATGTGGGATGCCTATAAATAGTAGTGAGTGGCCTGTCCTGGATACAATACAGTGAAGGATTATCGGTGTATTACAAATCTTGATTGTGTCATAAATTCCCTGAAATAAAAACGTATCTATCAAAACCTCTTACTAACTATAAACTTTCTGATCTGTGAGTGGAAGGCTCTCTGTTTACAGGGGAGGGGACCTGATCTTTCTCTGCTGCAGTTTTAAGCTAGGTGCACACATAGTTTTACTACAGCCGGCAGCCCAAACAAACACTAACCGATTTACTGCAGCCACACAAGCGAGGTAGGTGCAGGAATTCCACCCCCCCCTCCCCACTGGGACTTTGTATTCTGACAGCAGGGACTCTCTGGCTGCAAGCTGCTGATTAAGCAAGATTTTACAGCTGACCCGTTCAACAGAAGCTTATCTAACGATCAGCTCACACATGATGTCTTCCGCAAAACGCACCTTGCACTCTGTCCACTGGATGCAGCTGATCACTTAGTACTATACTGGCCTGCTGCTGGTACCATGTGATTGCTGTGACCAGCTACAACAGATCACATGACAATTGTGTACATTGGATGGCTTTCATTCATGCCATCCATTGTGTTGCTCGCTTTGGTCAGTGAGGTTTATTTTCTAAATCTAGTTCACTCAGAATCTCATGCACTTCTGCATAGAAACCAATCCGCTTCCAGGTTTTATTGCTAAAGCTTAATTGAACAAGCTGAGGTTAGAAGTGGATTGGCTACCATGCACAGGTGCATGAGCTTCTGAGTGAAACAGCTTTAGTAAATGAACCTCACTGATCACAAGGTACAGATACGACCAATCACAGCCCATGTGTATCATGTGATTAGCTGTGACCAATCACAGCTAATCACAACAATTCACACTGAATCGATTTTCATTTAGTAAAAATTGTTTAGAACAGTGAAATTCACTGTTCTAAGCAATCCTAATGTCTTTTAAAAAAGAGAGAAAAAATCTGGATCACCTCCCCAGTATTGTAAAGTGTTACTATGGTAACACTGTATTCTAGTGACTTATGACTTTTTTTTTTTTTTTTTTTTTTTTTTTCTTTTTCGTTTTTATGTAGCAAAAAATTAAAAACCCAGTGGTGATTGAATACCACCAAAAGAAAGCACTTTTTGTGTCAACAAAATTAAATAAATTGTTTGGGTACAGCGTTGCATGACAGCGCAAATGTCACTCAAAGTGTGACCATGATGAAAGCTGAAAATTGGCCGGAGCAGGAAGTGGTGAAAGTGCCTGGTATTGAAGTGGTTCTAAAGGCTGAAGGTTTTTTTATAGTCATGCATTCTCTGCATGAAGGTCAAAACCCTTCAGTGTGCAACTCCCCCTGCAGCCCCCCAATACCTAACTGAGCCTGAACTTCATGCGCTGTGAACGGGAGCCTCAGCTCTCCCGGGTATCTCTCTTCTCATTTGGCTGAGACACAGCCAGTGAGGTGGGAACAAGGCCAGGACTGTCCTATAGGCCCACAGAGCTGGCTGAAGAGCGAGCACGCATGAGTGCCCCCAGGGCAAGCAGCTTAGGGAGGAGGGGCCACAAGCATAGGGGGAGGGGGGAACCAAAGAAGGGATGGATTAGGGCTGCTCTGTGCAAAACCATTGCACAGGGCAAGTAAGTATGACATGTTTGTTATTTTAAAAGGTGAAAGATTTATAGAATCAGAAGAGAAACCAGAGTATATACATGTTTGTTTTTAAAGAAAAAAAAAATAACCTTTTGGAACCAATATATACCGTAGTTTTGTAGATGCTATAACTTTTACACAAAGTAATCCAATATACGCTTACTGGGATTGTTTTCCCCTTGGACATGTAGCAGAATACATTTTGCCCTAACTTTTTATGAAGAAATTTTTTTTTTTTTTTTTGTTTATAGGAAAAAAAAAAAAAAAAAAATATATATATATATATATATATATATATATATATATATATATATATATATAACGGTGTTTGGTGACTTAATGTTTTTTGTGCTGCCTATATCTCTGATAATATGAAATGTTCTGAAGAACCTGGGGTTGATCACGTGAAGAAACTGGGCAGCAGAGTGACCCAGCGTAAAATCTGGGGAGCCCAAATGGCCACTGATAAAGGGGTACCCATGGCCCTCCTGTAGGGGGCCCGGCCCCATCAGCTGCAGAGGGGGCCCCAGGCACCTGACAAGCCCATCTGCAGCTGCTTAAATCCATTGTTGGCCTCCTGTCATTCTGTCGCACAGTGGCTCAGTGTTGTGATGTTAGAGGCGCTCCTGCTTTGCTCCACAAGTTTGACACTTTCAAGTTTCCTTCTGTTTATAGTTGATTGCAACTTTTGTTTCTTTTCTGTTCACTGCTACACACCTTTCCTTATACAACTTGACCCCCCCCCCCCCCCCCCCACTGTCTGTCATCATCTGTTCCCTCTGCAAACCTAAATATCACTGCTTAACTTTTTTATCTAACTATTTATCGGTAGATCTAGTTTAATGTGTCTCATTTCCTATCACCTACAGCTCAAAATCTAGCATTATTATAGGATTCCTAGTTGTATCTCACCACTAGTCTGATTTGCCTTCACAATTCCTGGTCAGTCCCGTTCCCTTACCAATAACTTTGAGGGCCAGTTCACAGGACATGTGTTTCAGTTGCGTTTTTTTTTTTTTTCCTGCATCCAAAACGCACAGAAAGTAGGTTATATGGTTGTCAATGTCATATTTCACATCAGTGCTTGCAGTTCCAGTGCATTACGGTTGCAGAAAAAAAAGTTAGAACATGATGCATTTTTTTGCTGCACAGAATTGTACTGGAACGTGGTGGAACGCACCAAAAATGTACTGGAATGCACATGTCCCTATTTAAATTGAAGAAAAAAAGGGGGGAAAAAATTAACTGGAATGCATAGAAAAAGCGCTGGAACACGTCACAAATGCACCGGAAGGCCCAAAAATGCATCCAGAACGCATATAGTTTGCGTTTCTATAGTGTGAACCAGCCCTCAGGGCCAGTTAAAACTACATGCATCTCGGTTCAGTTGTAAAAAAAAAGTGCACGCAAAAATTCATCTGGAACACATCTAGACTGCATTTCTATAGTGTGAACCGGCCTTTAGGACTTATTCACACCATTTGTGGTGCAGAAACGCATGCAAGAGCACACATTTTCCTGCACAGCAAAGAAATGCAATGCCCTTTTTGGATGTGCGCAGGCACCATGAATATCTAATTTCACCTCCACACATCAAGTAAACACAGATGCATTCACAGCCACCAAAACGCATGGCACACCAATACTGTGGTTAGGTGCACCATACTTTTAAAATATGCCTGCAGTATTTTTGCATGTTGCCACATGTTAGGCAGCCCATTGAAATTAATGGGCTGAGGGAAAACAAATTTTCAAATGCCCCATTCATACAAGTCCTCTGGCATGTACAGTATGAATAAGTGGGTTGTTCACGTGGCTGGAGCCACCTGGTACACTATGGGGACACAGTAACTGTATGAACACAGGTTTTAATTTGACAGGTGTGAAGGCGTGGGGAAGTGGCCCTGAATGCTCACTGTCTGTGTTCAGGGCTGTACACCTGCACTCATATGCCTGTCAAATTAGGACCTGCAGCTTTTCCATAGTGTAACATAGGTTGCCTGCAGGTGGCTCCAGCCACAAACAAACCACTGATTCACAATCTACAGGCCACAGCACCCATGTGAATGAGCCCCAAGACTTCAATTACACACACCGCTTTATTTATGAACTCAGTACAGTTTTATCATCTAGATTTAACAGGAATTTGGTTGGGATTGTGTACATTAACACTTTTTTTTTTAGTTTTTTACCATAAATATAATTTTGATATTTTCTCTGGGGGGGGGGGGGCAGCCCATTTTTAGAAAATGTTTATGTTCCTTTTTAAACGGCCATCCTGACTCCTTTTTATTTCAATTACACTCCGTACATCTTCAGCTCTGTGGAGGGAGTAATATTAAATTCCAAGTGACATTTGTTACAAGCTTTAACGCCATCATTGTTGCACAGAGTTAACATATGACACAAGCAGAAGGGCGGAGAAAGCGATGAATAATGCTTGTGAGAGGATGAAGCCTGCAGATTTAGGGATGAGTCATATTCAGCAGAACATGAGTTTTAGTTGACCTACGTGCAGTCTCTATGACAACTAATTGAGAACCTAGCAATACTTTAAGACCTTAAAACTAAAGAAATGTGCCATGCCTCCCCCTATTGTTTTGCTTTCCTATACCTTGTTACACATTTGTGAGCCAAGCTGTCGTAGTAAATCCAGACGCTGTTAGCTAGCCATTCCTTATATATTACCTTCTCACTGGGTTAAGAGATTTGTAATTGTAGCATACAGTCAGATCCCATAAATATTGGGACATCGACACAATTCTAACATTTTTGGCTCTATACACCACCACAATGGATTTGAAATGAAACAAACAAGATGTGCATTAACTGCAGACTGTCAGCTTTAATTTGAGGGTATTTACATCCAAATCAGGTGAACAGTGTAGGAATTACAACAGTTTGCATATGTGCCTCCCACTTGTTAAGGGACCAAAAGTAATGGGACAGAATAATAATCATAAAATCAAACTTTCACTTTTTATTACTTGGTTGCAAGTCCTTTGCAGTCAATTACAGCCTGAAGTCTGGAATGCATAGACATCACCAGACACTGGGTTTCATCCCTGGTGATGCTGTGCCAGGCCTCTACTGCAACTGTCTTCAGTTCCTGCTTGTTCTTGGGGCATTTTCCCTTCAGTTTTGTCTTCAGCAAGTGAAATGCATGCTCAATCGGATTCAGGTCAGGTGATTGACTTGGCCATTGTATAACATTCCACTTCTTTCCCTTAAACTCTTTGGTTGCTTTTGCAGTATGCTTTGGGTCATTGTCCATTTGCACTGTGAAGCGGCGTCCAATGAGTTTTGAAGTATTTGGCTGAATATGAGCAGATAATATTGCCCGAAACACTTCAGAATTCATCCTGCTGCTTTTGTCAGCAGTCACATCATCAATAAATACAAGAGAACCAGTTCCAATGGCAGCCATACATGCCCACGCCATGACACTACCACCACCATGCTTCACTGATGAGGTGGTATGCTTAGGATCATGAGCAGTTCCTTTCCTTCTCCATACTCTTCTCTTCCCATCACTCTGGTACAAGTTGACCTTGGTCTCATCTGTCCATAGGATGTTGTTCCAGAACTGTGAAGGCTTTTTTAGATGTCGTTTGGCAAACTCTAACCTGGCCTTTCTGTTTTTGAGGTTCACCAATGGTTTACATCTTGTGGTGAGCCCTCTGTATTCACTCTGGTGAAGTCTTCTCTTGATTGTTGACTTTGACACACATACATCTACCTCCTGGAGAGTGTTCTTGATCTGGCCAACTGTTGTGCAGGGTGTTTTCTTCACCAGGGAAAGAATTCTTCGGTCATCCACCACAGTTGTTTTCCGTGGTCTTCCGGGTCTTTTGGTGTTGCTGAGCTCACCGGTGCGTTCCTTCTTTTTAAGAATGTTCCAAACAGTTGTTTTGGCAACGCCTAATGTTTTTGCTATCTCTCTGATGGGTTTGTTTTGTTTTTTCAGCCTAATGATGGCTTGCTTCACTGATAGTGACAGCTCTTTGGATCTCATCTTGAGAGTTGACAGCAACAGATTCCAAATGCAAATAGCACACTTGAAATTAACTCTGGACCTTTTTATCTGCTCATTGTAATTGGGATAATGAGGGAATAACACACACCTGGCCATGGAACAGCTGAGAAGCCAATTGTCCCATTAGTTTTGGTCCCTTAACAAGTGGGAGGCCCATATGAAAACTGTTGTAATTCCTACACCGTTCACCTGATTTGGATGTAAATGAAAGCTGACAGTCTGCAGTTAAAGCACATCTTGTTTGTTTCATTTCAAATCCATTGTGGTGGTGTATAGAGCCAAAAATGTTATAATTGTGTCGATGTCCCAATATTTATGGACCTGACTGTATAACCAAAACGACTTACAATTCCTAACCAATAAGGTTAGAGGTCAGAGCAGCAGAATTTTGGGATTCAGATTGAAAGTTGGTCATTAAACCAGCTGTTCCTACACTGGTATTTTTTTCTTTTTTTTCAATCCAAATCTACTGATTCAAGGGAAATTGAAGGCTGGGAGGAAGGTGGAGGGAAATGGTTGCAGCATGCATTGCATTCTCTCATCCATTACTTCAAAAATTTGGTTTAAATTACTTCTGGCTTGCACCCCCTATTTTTTTCTTTTGCTTATTAACCAAGGCCATATATACTCACCAGCCTCCTTTATTAGGTACACCTGTTCAATTGCTTGGTAACACAAATTGCTAATCAGCCAATCACGTGCCAGCAACTCAGTGCATTTATGCATCTAGATGAGGTGAAGACTTGCCCAAGTTCAAACCGTGCATCAGAATGGGGAAGAAAGGGGATTTACACCCCGGTCACTGTAAGTCACACAATTTCAAAGTCGTGGGACATGCCGATCTTGGGTGTGATTTGCAAGACATCTGATACAGATGTCTATGCAAAGCGCACAAAAAGTAGTGCATGTACTGTCACGATCACAAGATCGCTGCCACCAACATGTGACGATCCCGACGTCAATATGTGATGGACGCGGCGTCAGACCCCAGTCCTTCTCACCAAACTCGTGACCGAAGGACTAGCCAATCTAAAACCGCGATGTCGCATGCGTAACAATGCCGCACCCTGCACAACAATTTTCCAGCTAATGGACCACAGATCGATGTACCGGCAGCCTGAGCGATTGTTACTGGGTCAGGTTAATTACTCAATTAACCCTTCACACTGCCACCACCTCCTTTTTGTCAGAGAAAGAGGAAACTTGGCGATCTCAGCTAAAACACTATAATTGAAATAATTGTCTGCATAACACGGTCATAACACAGGCCAGTTATACAGAGGGTTAAACAAACAATAGCGTTTTTTTAGAGGCAGGGATATGTAAATTGCAATACAGAGCTATAGAAACAGTTTGATCTTTTAGTAATAAATCTCTCTGAAAGTGTTAAACGGGTGCACTAAAAAATATTTACAGAAAAAAGATGTAACTAAGAGATAGATATATACACAGAATAACAGCACAGCAAAAAGATAACATAGGTTAAAGGGTTAAGGTACTTGCCATTAAGCCTTGGATGTAAGCAGATCAAGTTTCTGAGCAGAAGGGGCACAGGTCTCCCCCAGGTGGTATTGAAGGTAAAATGGGAGACGTCTTCCACTTCCTTTCTTAGGCCTGACAGCCTATTTTGTAGTCCCCTATTTTGTAGCAGGGGGTGGCTCTGAAGTCAAGGACCAATCACAGCTTAGGGCGTGGAGATATGGGTGGATGCCTCAACTAGAGCAAAAATCTTCCCTAACTCATATTTTGGCCTATAACTTTCCATCTGCACAAGTGACATTCCACCCGCGGGTAGATTATTATGCAGACAAATCTGAGGATTGATTAGATATGAATTATGAAAGTGTACACTGAACGGATCACGAGATCTATTTTTCTGCTCTCCTTTCTGTGTCCGAGACAAGGCCTGCTCATCATCCATCTGACAATATGTCCGGTTTTTATGTAAGTCTCTCATATTCCAAGATATGAGACATAGGGAAAAAATGGATTTAGAGAAGTGTTTATCTGATTCTGTCACCTATGCTGAGTTGGGTTTATTAGGTCGGAATCTCTTTCAACTCTTGGGAAAGCTTGCCTTATCTCTTCCGAGGTGTGAAATGGCACAGGTTCTAGGACAGCTAGGCCCCGGCTCCCTGGGGGGGCCTTTATAGCGCCTATGACCCTCCTGTGACATTTTTTTAACACACACATACACTGTTACTGTGCCTCTCAGAGTGAGGGGAGAAAATGGAGATTCTTAACAAAATGGCGGACTGCGTCAGTCTCTGGTGCGCACGTTTGCGACATGTACTACTTTAGAAATCGGTGCGGCTCCGACCAAGTCGGAACCGCACTGATATGACCGCTCTAATTGCAGACAATAGGCTGCGACTTGGCATACAATTTGTAAGTCGCATGGCATGCAGATCGCATACCAAGTCGCATCCAGTGAGACCGGGGTGTTAAGTGGCTTTGATCATGGCATGGTTGTTGGTGCCAGATGGGCTGGTCTGAGTATTTAAACTGATCTACTGGGATTTTCATGCACAACCATCTATACGGTTTTCAGAGAATGTTCCAAAGAAGAGAAAATATCCAGTGAGCGGCAGTTGTGTGGACAAAAATGACTGGTTCAAGATGATAGAAAGGCAACAGTAAGTCAAATAACAACTCATTACAACCAAGGTATTCAGAATACCATCTCTGAACATGTAGAACCTTGAAGCAGATGCGCTACAGCAGCAAAAGAACACACTGGGTGCCACTCATGTCTGCTATAAAAAGGAAATGGAGGCTACAATTCACACATGCTCACCAAAATTGGACAATAGAAGATTGCATGTCGCAGCTGAAATTGAGAATCGTCAGACCAGGCAACATTTTTCCAGATGGTAGGGTCAGAAAGCATGGATCCATCCTGCCTTGTATCAACGGTTCAGGCTGGTGTAATGGCATGGGGGATATTTTTTTTGGCACACTTTGGGCCCCTTAGTACCAATTGAGCATGGTATAAACAACTACCTGAGTATTGTTGCTGACCATGTCCATTCCTTTATGACTACAGTGTACCCATTTTCTGATGGCTACCTCCATCAGGATAATGCACCATGTCACAAAGCTCAAATCATCTCAAACTGATTTCTTGAACATGACAATGAGTTCACTGTACTCCAGTGGCCACCACAGTCATCAGATCTCAATCCAGTAGAGCCCCTTTGGGATGTGGTGGAACAGGAGATTCGCATCATGGATGCGCAGCTGACAAATCTGCAGCAACTGTATGATGCTAGCAAGTCAATATGGATCGAAATCTCTGAGGAATGTTTCCAACACCCTACAAAAACTGTAGCTGTAGACTTTTAAAAACAGCCACTCGCCTATACCTCGATCCCACGGTATCCTCCCTGCAGTCCGTTTCACCGGCTGTCCAGTGTTCCCAGCGCCGGCATGTTCATTGTGGGCATCCGGCTGTGACAGCTTGCGGCTTCACAGCTGGGTGCCCACTGCACATGCTCGAGTAGTGCTGCACTTTCTGAATGATCTGTAGTCTTCTGGGACCTGTCAAGTGTCCCAGAAGACTAGGGGGAGGGGGGAAAGGACAACTTCTACTTCCTGGGCAATCGCAGTGGAAATGGGAGCAGATATCAATTTCAAGTACCCGCTTCCCAAAGGTGCCAATCCTTAATGGGCAGTGAGAGCCCAGTCTTTAAAGTTGAACTTCTTTTGGGTGGAGCTCCACTTTAAGGCAGTTCTGAAAGCAAAAGGGGGTCCAATCCGGTACTAGCAAGGTGTAATTAATGTGGTCGGTGACTAACTTTTTTGACAGGAATCTCCAGTACCAACCGTAAACAAAGTGCAAGCTACAGAGCTAAAATCTAAAATGCTACTCCTCCTGAAATTGTATAGCTGAATTCCATGAGCGTTTAATTATTGTATGCAACAGAGGCTCCCACTGCAAGGGTTTGTTTTGTTTGTCCAGCCTGGAGTTATAGCAGTCATAGCAGGGCTTTTCAGGCATGAAATATTGTGTAGTATAAAAAAAAAAAGGCTCCAAGTGCGGATTGCTTTTCAGAGGTGTGACTGTCCTTACTGCATGTGTAAATGAGCCCTTAAGATTTTACTTGTTCCTTGGCTAAGAATGTCACGTGACAGATCCCCTTTCTGGGATGAAGTTTACAAGAAATCTATGGTGGAGGGGTTAAATATACATAGATTTCTTGTCTTATACTGGTCAAAGTTTGGCTGTTTCAGCAAGTACTGGCCAAATCAAGATTGTTGTGTGGCCATTCCTTCTCAACAGAAGTTTCTAAATTTTTGATTGAAGAAATTAAAAAGGTTTTCTCTACCAACGGCTGCAACTGATCAGGTACAGCCACTGATTAGTCTATTCTTACAGCAGTGAGGGTGTTCCATGGTCCACCTATTTGTGTGGATAGAGGAATCTGTTTTTAACTGTGTGTATGGCCAGCTTTAATTTGAGATGTGTAATTTTGAGTTTGCGCCAGGAACAATCGTTGCGACCTTTCCTCTAATTCTGTGTAATAATAATCCTGAAAAGGTGACCATATCTTTTAACCAGCAGCTTTAAGTACTTGTAAAGTGAGACAGCACATTAACAATCACATGATGGGTACTTCAGGACGCAGTCCTTTTTGACCTTCAAGTCATTGACCTTCAAGTCATTGTCCTCTGTAAGAGACGCTACCTATTCTACAAGTAATATGTTCAATAATATTGTAAAACTGTGTATATATAATGTAAAAGTCCAAAAATTAGAAAGAAAACATAAAATTTTTTGATACTTAGGATCAAACTTCCTCCTTTTTTTTTTTTTTTTTTTTTTTTTTTTTTTTTGTTCCAGATTCCTGCTTCCCACTTTTCTTTACAGGTGTCGTTTCTCCCCCCCCCCCCCCCCTTTTTGTCTGACATATAGCCCAGTATAAATATTCTGCTTAAAAATTTAAGTGTTTGTAAAAAAAAAAAAAAAAAATCCCTACTGTTTTTAGTCCCATCACTTTCCTCTAATGAAGGTTGTGCAGGCAAGATCATGGAGAAGTCTTCATTACAGGGATGTCTTGTTTGAAATTTAACCGCTTTGGCTCTTCAGGCAAAACATATGGTCCAAAGGACACATTCCTCCTTCTCCTTCACTGAGAAGTTATTTTCATTGATCACTGTGCTTGTAACACAACCTTTTGAATGGGGTAGAGAATCCTGTGACTGATCAGATTCCTGCACCTGCAGCATTTTTTTGGGCTTGGGTAGGTACAACAACCCTCCAGACGATTCAATCTTGCTCTATACTGCCTTTGTTTTCCCCTAGTTTGAGCTTAACATGCCACAGTTATTTATTAAATACAGCCATGGCAAAAATATTGGCACGCCTGAATTTCTGTCAGATAATGTACCACTTTGCCCAGATGTTTAGGCATTCTCATGTATTTTGATTCTTTTGTTAGATTTGGCTTTTTTGTTTCTCCAGTTTGTCATACCAATACAGACACATTCCATGCAAAACTCCAGAAATGGACAAGACAAAATTATTGGCACTTTCTCAAAATTGTAAGAAATAATTGCATTCCAAGTTTGTGATACTCCTGTAATGTGTAATTAAACTCGCCTCTATCAATTAACAGGCGCTGACAATCTAGAAATCACACAGGCAACCCGTTTAAAACGGTGAAAAATTGACTCAACCTTTCTGTTGTCTCTGTGTGCCACGTGGAGTATGGAGAAGAGAGCAGCAAAGCATTGTCTGAGTATTTTGATAACAAAAATTGTGGAAAAGCTTTGTCCACGGTGTGTATCATTCTCAAGACGTTTACAGCCCATGGCACTGTAGCGAATATCCATGGATGTGGAAAAGAGAAAAATTGATCAGACTGCAACAAAGGATTGTTCGATTGGTAGATAAAGAACCTCGATCAACTTCTAGACAAATTCAAGATTACCTTCAGGCACAGGGTACAACTGTGTCGGCTCGCATTATACGTCGCCATCTGAATGTAAAGGGACGCTATGGTAGGAGACCCAGGAGGAACCAACTGTTGACACAAAACCTATAAAAGCCAGATTACCAAAACTTACCTGAGGAAACCAAAATCCTTTTGGGAGACTGTGCTGTGGACAAACTAAACACAATTACAGCTTTTTGGTAAAGCCCATCATGCTACTGTTTTTCAGAAAAAGAAATGAGGCCTTTAACCTCCTTGGTGGTCAATATTTTGGAATATCAAAGTGGTACATTGTTTTGCATGGAAATTTCAGTGTCTGACGAATTTCCCCATGGATCACGATCGCTCAATTCTGCAAGTGATTCTAATTCCCTATCGCTGGTTTCTAGCTGGTCTAAAACTGCTTTTGACCTAAAGGGATGCTTTTTGGATGCCATGGACGTTCTCAAGTTTCAAGGCAGAAAGAATGGTAAAAGTGCAGGCAGGGCACTGGACAAAGCACTAGGGACAAAACTGAGGTGAAATGGTCTGTTAGGATTACATTACTGTATTGTGTTTGTCATGTTTTTTACTTCTTTGAATCTTCCGCTGGCTCCGCCCCCCCCCCCCCCTGCATCGCAGCACTTGCAGGGAAGGGAACCTGGAAGACTGATGCCGGCATCGGCCAGAGGACATCAGGGGATCGCAGGGACAAGGTAAGTTGCACTACAGTGTAATCCCGAGTGTGGCTCCGGGTTACCGCTTTTGGTACTGAAAATGAACCCTGAGTCACACTCTGATTACAGCCAGGGAGGTTAAAGAAGAGAAATACAGTCAAACGTGGTGGTTCACCAATGTTTTGGGGTTGCTTCAGGCACTGGATAGACCGTGTGGTTGTCTTCAGATTTCAGAATGCCATGCAAAGAATTCTGGGGTGCAGTATAGGGCCCAGTGTCAGAAAGTTGGGTCTCTATCAGAGGTCATGGGTATTACAGCAGGACAATGACCTAAAGCAGACATAAAAAAAAGCACCCAGAAATGGTTTCAGACAAAGCACGGGAGAGTAATGAACTGGCCAGCAATGAGTCCAGATCTCAATCCCATAGAGCAGGGGTGGGCAACTGTGGCCCTCTAGCTGTTGGTGAATTACAAGTCCCATCATGCCTCTGCCTTTGGGAGTCATGCTTGTAACTGTCAGTTTTGCAATGCCTCATGGGACTTGTAGTTCTACAACAGCTGGAGGGCCACAGTTGCCCACCCCTGCCATAGAGCATTTGTGGAGAGATCTCAGAACAGCAGTTGGGAAAAAAAAGAACCCTTCCAATCTGTGAGACCTGGAGCAGTTGGCAAAAGAAGAGTGGTCCAAAATTCCAGTAGAGGGGTGTAAAACTCATTGATGGTTACAGGAAATAAAAAAGGGTGATGGTGCGCCTCCCTCTTACTTGGTAAATCTATTTATATGCATATAAGGGATATGTATTGAATATAACAATTTTATCATAATATGTAGATCATAAATATTCAACACCGTGTCAAAATAAACATTTTTGCTGTGTCCTTGTGAATAAACAAAGTCTCTTCAAATATCAGATCCTGTGGCTTTAAAAGAACTGTAGCCTTCCCTGCTGTTAATACATATGGTACCTCCCATGTTTAAAGCGAAGTTCCACCCAATATTGGAAGCTCCACTTTTATTATTATTTTGTTGTGGTGGTTTTTTTTTTTTTTTAAACCGTATGAAATTTTTTTTTTATTTTTACAATCTTCAAAAATAAATATAAAGCTACAATACATATTGTGGCGGTGTCATCATAGATAGTATTGCAAATCTAATCATGGATCATGCATGGTTCGCATTTGACGTGTTTCGAGATTAAAAAAAAAAAAAAAAAAAAAAATCTCTTCTTCAGAAGTGCACAAGAAGGCATGTCGTATGATTCCATGTGAGGTAAACCGTTGATCTCGAAACGCGTCAAGTGTGAACCATGCATGATCCATGACTTTAGATTTGCAATACTATCTATCTCTGATGACACCGCAGCAATATGTATTGTAGCTTTTCTATTTATTTTTGAAGATTGTAAAAAAAAATTTCGTTTTTTTTTTTTTTTTTTTTTTTTTTTTTTAATAAAAAAAAAAAAATCTTTTGAATTGTTGAAATTTTTATCATACAAGTAAATTGTGCCGTTTAAAGTCCCACCAAAAAATTACTCCCCTCCCCCCACCCATCGCTGTTCTCATGATCATTGACACTCCACGAGGTGAGATCTTGCATGGTGCACCAGACCTAAGGAGACTGACAGTAGTTTTGTGTTTCTTCCATTTGTGAATGATTGCGCCAACTGTTGTCACCTTGGCGATAGTTTGGTAGCCCAGTCCAGCCTTGTGTGGGTCTACAATCTTGTCCCTGACATCCTTGGACAGCTCTTTGGTCTTTTTTGTTGCTATTCTGTCTCTCTCCGTGTTACAATACACCTACCATTCGATGATTGATTATTTATTTTTTTTTTAAGACCATTTCTTTGAGTGGGCAAACATTCAAAATCAGCAGGGGATCAAATACTTATTTCCTTCACTGTATTCAAAATAATAGCACTTGCAAGACCTGCAGGCACATGTTTTTATTAGCTTCAATTTTGTTCCCTGATTCCCAGATGGCACTTGGGAATCCCTCTGCCTAACATTAACTTAAGTTGCAGGCAAGGTGGTGCTGTTGACTGTTGGTAGGAGAGTAGTCAGGAAAGCTGTTGGGGCATGGGCACTTTAGGCCACATCCTTCCTCCCTTTAGGGATCTGTGTTCTTTCCTGGCTTCATTTGAGTGGTGCACCTTACCTCTTTCTTGGTGGTCTAGGGTGGGGACCCATTTGTATACTGAAAAAGATCTCAGTGTGGTAGGGGCAGGAGCTCTGCTACTCCTGATATAGCTGTATGGCTGCATGGATTTGCTGATCCTGAAAGTGATGTTCAGTTTTCGACTCTATGGCTGGCTTTTCCTGAACAAAATTCATGTTGATCGTCGAATTGTTTGTTTTTAGCATCATTAGTGTGCCAGCTGCGACACACGATTTTTCATGCCGCAATTGAACGTGCCTAATCCAACATGCTGGATTTTTTTTTTTTGCTAGGTCAACTGGGATCAGCTGGGCCTGGCCGTCACTCATATAGCGACCAGTACTCTCAGGGTAGTCCCTCCACTTTGGGTATTTTTGGGAACTTGGAGTCCTGTTTTTGGTCTAATGTTTTGGGTTTTTTTTCCTCACATTCCTATTGTGGGGCACTAAGATAATCTTGGGTTTAGGGAGTAGATTTCATCCTAGTAGATAACATCCCCCTGAAGGGTTGAGCACCTCCAAGATCTGAGCAGATTTCACTTTGAGCTTTCAGAGTTGTAGTTGTCGGTGTGCACCGTAGTCCTTCTCTACAGCATCTTTATCTCCAGGCCCCTTTTCATCAGTCAGGGAGATGCCCCTCTTTTCTTCCTTGCAGGGGCATTGTGTATTGGGGGACCCATCTCTCAAAGAACACCTTCTTACCCCATTTTTTTTTTTTTCTTCTCCGTTTTCTCTAAGCCACTTTCTCCACCATTGTCGGGTTTGTTGCTGAGGCAGTTGAACATACCTGCCCATAGGAATCATGCAGTCCCTTCTGTATTCACTCAGTCTCACCTCCAGGTGGCTGGTAAGGATTCTATTCCCTTTATCTGGACTTTCTTCCAGTAATATATCGTGGGCTGCTTTCTGGATTTCCAGAAGAGGGGGTTCTCATCTCCTAGTTCAGACTCCATTGGACACCAAGGTGCTGTTGTGTGTCTTTTTTTTTTTTTCTCGGATTTATTCCTGAGAAGGAAAGGGAATCATTCCAGCATGAAAAGTGCACTGGACAACACCATAAGTCTCAGTCTATCGTGTATTAATCCCTCTAAAGGCAACTGTAGCCTCTGAACGAGAGGTGTCTTAGATGAGATTAGGCAGGTTGGAGAAGGACCCAGTGTATCTCCAGTTTGACAGTGGCCAGTGCTCATTGCTCACCTGCTACAGGATTCCCCTGGCAAGAATAGAGTAGATTTTTTTTTTTTTTTTTTTTTTTTTTTTTTTTTTTATTTAGTTCCTTGACTGGACAAAACTGTGAATCTCAGTCTTTTATATGTGCTGTTTCCCTCTCTGGTAAACCTTAACCTCTTAATTGGTAGCCTCCAGACAGATGGGAGAGATTCACACATTTTAAAAGTGCTTTAGAACCTATTGGTCTGATCAAGCTCCTTGGAGGAAGACCCAATGTTGACTTCATGGAATTAAATTCTTGTTTTCTCAATCATGCTCCAAAGTTTCCTCCTTGTACAGTACGCAGTTGTATCCTATCGGAGTCTGTGTTCTCATGAGTTCGCTTAGCCAATCCTAATAGACACAGAGCTTGTTGATCAATTTTTTCCAAATCGAGCTTTCTGCTGTTCACAGGAAGGAACATATTTTTGTAACTGTCCAAGCAATAAGGAGGAGTTTTATTCATTTGACGCGAGAAGTGATCTCTTGCAGGCCATAAAATCAGTTAGAGAATTTAGAAATGTCCAGATAAAATTAGAAATGTCCAGATAAAATTAAAGTACACTCGACCTGCTCTTTCTAAACTTCTTCTTGGTCCAGGAGGGCTGGTGCCACTATTGAGTAAATTCTCAAAGTTGCCAGATAGTCTAGCTTATGTTATGGAATTGACCTTCTTTCGTGTCAAGATATGTCCTTCTGGGTGTTAAGGTTCATCAGACTGTAGTCCTTTTTACCATGTATGCATCTGTGTAGACTCGTATGTCCACCCTGGAGGATGATTTGGCAATACACAATTTATTACCCGGATAACTCCTTTTTTCTAGAAATATTCCAGACAAGTAATTCTTCGACACCCCCTTCCCAAAATCTTTGGTATACTGAGCAATGAGAGCTGCTGCTGGGAAGCTCTGTCCTTGCTTTTTCTGTCATGACTTGTGACTTGTAGTCTGCCTCTGTGCAGCTGCACTGGCCTGTTTCCAGTGCAGCTGCACAAGGACAGACTACCAATTCACAGCAGAACCTTAACTTCAACTCCACCAAAGTGAGTTTGACTCTTGTCGAGGAAGTCTCCAAGATCCTCTCTGATGCCCACCTCACCACCTGCCCCCTCGACCCTATCCCCTTCTCAACTCCTACGACCTCCCTCCCCCTCCATCCTACGCTCCCTCACCCACATCTTCAATCTCTCCCTCTCCTCCGGCACTTTCCCCTCCCCTCTGAAACATGCACACATCACCCCCATACTTAAAGCCCCCCCTGGACCCCAGTGACCCGAACAACCTCAGACCCATCTCCCTGCTCCCATTTACATCTAAACTCCTCGAGCGCCTAGTCTACACCCGCCTAAGCTCTCACCTCAACGACAACAACCTCCTCGATCCCCTACAGTCCGGCTTCCGTCCCCTACACTCCACCGAAACTGCCTTACTCAAACTCTCCAACAACCTGCTAACCGCCAAAGCTAATGGCCACTATTCAGTGCTACTACTCCTTGACCTCTCTGCGGCCTTCGACAGTCGACCACCCCCTCCTGAAAAAACTACACTCCCTCGGCCTCAGATTCTGCTCTCTCCTGGCTCTCATCCTACCGGTCACAACGCTCTTTCAGCGTTGCCTATAATGCTACCACCTCCCCCTCTCTCCCCCTCTCTGTTGGGGTCCCTCAAGGCTCTGTCCTCGGGCCCCTTCTCTTCTCCATCTACACCTCCCCCCTTGGCCAACTCATACACTCTCACGGCTTCAACTACCACCTCTATGCCGACGACACACAAATCTATCTCTCAACCCTCCACCTCACCCCCTCGGTCTCCGCCCGAATCACACACCTACTGAGCGACATATATCAGACTGGATGTCGCTCCACAGCCTTAAACTGAACCTCTCCAAAACCGAGTTTCTTGTCTCCTCCTCCCCCCCCCCCCCCCAGTCCAGACACCACCCCCCCATTGACTTCTCCATCGCATCCAACAATGCCACCATCAAACCCGCCCCGCAGGCCAGAGTACTTGGTGTCATTCTGGGCTCCAACCTATCTTTCCAGCCCCAAGTCCAATCTTTAACAAACTCGTGCAGACTCCACCTCCGCAACATCGCCAAAATACACGCGTTCCTAACTCCAGAAACCACTAAACAGCTCATCCACTCCCTCATCATATCACGACTCGACTACTGCAACTCCCTCCTCACTGGCCTGCCTCGCTGCTGGCTATTCCCGCTTCAGTCGATCCTGAATACGGCTGCCAGACTCATTCACCTTTCCAACCACTCCGTTTCCGCCACCCCCCTCTGCCAATCCCTCCACTGGCTTCCGATTGCGCAACTGATCAAATTTAAAATCTTAACACTGACATACAAAGCTGTCCACCATACTGCCCCGTACTACATCACTGACCTAATATCCAAGTACTGCCCAGCACGCACACTCCACTCCTCACAAGACCTCCTTCTCTCTAGTTCCCTGGTCTCCTCCTCCCATGCCCGCCTCAAGGACTTCTCCAGGGTGTCACCCATCCTCTGGAACTCCCTGCCCCAGCCCATCAGATTATCACCTACTCTCCTCTCCTTTAGGTGCACCCTGAAAACCCATCTCTTCAGGGAAGCCTACCCCACCCCCTGCTAACTTGCCGAACTCCTCTACTCTTCCTACCACTCCATCCCCCACAGCTATCTCCTCCTGTGCCACCATCCCCTCCCTCCTAGATTGTAAGCTCGAAAGAGCAGGTCCCTCAATCCCCTCATGTTTTGGATTGTATTGGTATTGTTCTGTCACATGTTCTGTCCCCCTTTGTAATGTAGCGCTGAGGGAACTATATTATAAATACTGTATAATAATATAACTGTCCACAGGAGTTTGTGGGTGAGTTGTGGGACGCACGGAACACGGATTGCATGGATATATGAAGAGTACTTTAACTTTAATATTTGGAAGCTATAAATCTTCACCAGTAAATGAGTCACAAGGGACTGTTTTGTTTGTTATTGTATATATTTATATCTTCTAATTGTACATTTTGTGGGGGTCAGTACCTCTAATAGGAGCTGCAGCTTCTTTACCTAATTCTATATTGGCAATGTATATTTTTGATCTATACGGTTACTGGATTATGTCATTGTAGTTTATGATAAGAGCATATTTATTTTGAGGTATAGGTATCACAGGTAGTCACATTAATAGTCCTATTGTTCTTAGCGCAGGCTAATATCAGTTCATTTATTGATTATTTTTTTAATGATTTGTTTCACTATTTTAATTTTTATGTGAAATACTTTTTTTTTTTTTTTTTTTTTGCGCTATACATTGCAGTTTTGGACATGAATTGTATTAGGTGGTCGGCCGGGTGTTTACTGGCTGATTTTTCCTATGTGGCTATTGCAACATTTTTATATTATATTATATTATTTTTTATGTTTTTATCTGTTTTTGAGTTAGGTGGGTGGGGATTGATTTACTTATATTTCCTCCACTCAATTATTGATTTATTTACAGATCACTTTGCACTTTTACCCAGGTTTTATAGTACAACGCCATCTATTGTATTTTATATTCTGTTGGAGCTACTTTAGCCTCCTCTGCTGGCACTAGAGTATTGGCAAGGATGTCCTGTCGGCCATGTTCAACAGGAACATGTCCTCTCCTTGCATTGTTGGGAAATTTTCTACTTGCTTTCTGTGCTGCAAATACAGCATATGCATTTGTTGGAATGTGCCTGTTTAGTACACTACAATCTATGTTAAACGACAGAGGATGATTGATGCTTGCTTGCCACCCCATTTCCAGTACAGGCATCAGGAACTCTGGCACCTGGTATGGGCATACTTGCTTGTTAATGCCACTTTGGCTTATCAAAACACGATGGCAAAAGACATCAACTGCAACCCAAAAATCTGAATATAACTTACTGTTTTTTTTCTTTTTGGGTACCTAGGAACAGGTCAATCTTTTGTTTGAACTTTGCTTGAACAGTTTCATGGTTGCCAATTTTGCAATATGCGGAGAGATGTAGTCATGAAAAAGCCAACAAAAGAACAGTGGTTCAACATTGCCTAACTTTTCTGGCAGAGGAGGTTTCCCCAGTTGTGCAGGCGCAATTGATGGGAAACCTATTTGCTGTCACTAGCTACTGGCTTAATGATGCAAATATGTTAGCTAACAAAACTAAAGAAAAATACTTTTTGAAATTATGGCTGATTCCAGTTCTTAACGTGCATAGATGCTGGGTCCTATTGGAGTAGCTTAGACTCAGCATATTTGTGTTTGTATGACAAGGGACTTTATCTTCCAGAGAACAGTCCACTGTCAAGAACCACTGCTCCTGCTCTGATATTTGAGTGGTGAAGTGTACTTTTGGCATCCTTAGCAATAAGCAATGTTTTGTTGCACACACCAATAAACTTGAGCATTCAAAATGCAGCAATTGCATTGCAAACAGCATGTGCCTTACATAACATCAGGCAGTGTGATCTTCTTAGAGGATTCTCTAAGCCACAATATGGAAAGGCCCAATGGACCAGAAGCAGGAGTGGTGTAGGTACCCGCAAACAATCTTCATCCTACTTTTACCCTTACAGGTCAGATACTATGGCAGCTTGATGCTCTTGATTAATCAAATCTGCTTTTTTGTGTAATGCTTTTATTTTGGCTGTTGTACTTTTTACATAATAAAGATAGTATAAAAGCCAAGATATTTGATTGGGTTTCTTTTTCCTTACGTAAATATAATTACTTTTTCAAATTGCTTCTTTCACTTTTAATTTTCTTGTGGTATCTGGCTTTGTGCCCTACACACAGTTTAGTTGTTTTTAATGAATGTAAATAAGTATTGTACTTACAAATGATCAATAAATAAAAGGCACATTGTAAAAGGAACAGCTCTCTCCGGTTCACTCTGTCTGTAGTGAGAATTCTGGAGATCCAAAAAGGCTGATGCGTTTCGAGGACTAGCCTCTTCCTCAGAGCCACTCTGAGGAAGAGGCTAGTCCTCGAAAAGCGTCAGTTTTGGATCTCCAGAATTCTCGCTACAGACACACGCAGTGTGAATTGGACAGAGCTGTTCCTTTTTTATGATGTGCCTTTTATTCATCATTTGTGAGTACAATACTTATTATTTACATTCATTAAACTTTTTTACGGTAATGCACTAGGCCGCTGATCTGTTTCTCTATTCAGTACTTTGGACTCCCCCCGGTCCTCTGAGGGCAGCAAGGCATGCATATTCCAAGGATTTTGATATGTGGTCCTAATGACATTGAGTTCATCCCCAAGCTCAGGAGTAACTGGGTTTTCCACTCCTAAACACAGTTTTGGTTGGTTGTACTTCACTTACTAATGAACACCCTACTCTGTATATTGTTTTTCGTATGTTACATACTTCAAACCACTAAATTCTTTTCTTCATTGTGATGTAACATCAGGAAGGGCTATTTTACATTATTCCATGAACATGTAAATGTATGTCCTTTATTCAAATTCCCTATCGCTACAATAAAACTAAACGCACATTGTGCTGTGGCAGAGCTCCTATAACACCCAAATTTCTCCCAGGGTTGACCTCTTACCATGCATATTACTGAAATGATGAACACCAGCTCTTGGGAGGTTTGCAGAGTGCAATTTCACCATAACTACTATAGCTTTAGAAGATGTTGAAATGTTGTTTTTACCAGTATACATTTTCAAGAATCACTAGCTTAAACAGTAGGTCATGCAGGCTGTGTAACTGTAGGCCCACATGCACGCTGGGCATTTTAAAAAATGCCGATAGTGTTTGCTGTATAAAGTCGCGTTAAAACCGCAAGTTTTTTTAGCAGTTTTTATATTTGCGTTTAGCCAGCTTTTTCTGCGTTTTGCATTAGAATTTTTTTTCCCCCCCCTCCCAAGAGAATTTTTACTCAAAAAATGCCAGTTTGCCGTGTTTTACTGTGGTTTTTCTATGTTTACCAGCGTTGGAGCATTTTGTACAGCTAAAAATCTCCCCTAGAAACAAACTAGTGTGTGTGTGTGTGTGTGTGTGTGTGTGTGTTTTTTTTATTTATTTTTTTTTCTTCCCCTCAAGCCTAAAAATGAGTGAGATCTAGATTAAAATTTTTTTATATATATATGCACACATACATGTGATTCGCATTTGGCAGCTAGAGATGTCAATCACGGAGTCCTGGCTGGCGATTCCCGGCCGGCTCATGGCAATCGTCAGGGAAAGCTGACAGGAGGTGTGTGTGTGTGTAACACAGGTCTCTCCTGTTAGCATGGATATGCTGCTTTTGTATCTCTCTGCACAGCAAAGATACAGTTAACAGTAAAATGCACAGTTAACCTTTTGATTGCCCTGGCTGTTAATCCCTTCCTGCCCAGGCACAGTGTTGGTGCTTTTTATTAGCGCTGATCGCTGTATTAGTGTCACTGGGGATGTCCGTGTCAGTTCCTACCTAGTGTTGAAATGCCTGCCCCAGTCCCGCTATAAATCTCTGAATGCTGCCATTTACTAGTATAAAAATACAAATAAAATTCCAGTGTCTATATACGCCATTTGTAAATGCTAAAACTTTCACGTAAACCAATTGATTTACACGTTTTTGTTTTTTTTTGTTTTTTTGTTTTTTCAGCAGACATGTAGCAAAATACTTTTTGACGTAAATTTTATGAAGAAATATTAGATTTTTGTAACAAAAAAATGTAATGGATATGTTTTTATAGCAAAAATTTGAAATGTTTGTTTTATAGTGATAGATAAAAACCACAGATCAAATACCAGCGAAAGAAAGCTCTATTTGTGTGAAAAAACTACATAAATTTCATTTATGTACAGTGTTGCATGACCACACAATTGTCAGTTAAAGTAACGCAGTGCCGTATCGTAAAAATGGCCTGGTCGTGAAGGTCGTAAGTCCTCTGGAGGGCACATGGGTAAAGCCTATGTGTGCAAGGACACATAGGATAACATGTTGGGGAGTTTATTGGCTGTAGAAAAAAAACGCCAAAAGCTGCTGTAAAAACTCCACTGTGCATGAGGACTAACTGTCCCGATCAGTCACGGCTTTAGTTCCACTTTAAGAACATTTTAAAAAAAAAAGTTATATAACATCCTACCAATTAAGAAAATACTATAGTTTAACACTAAAGACATTCAACCAAAAATAAATATTAGGGAGATTTCAACACTGTATACAAAGCGCATTGAGAGTCTTGTGTTCCCCATCAGTGTCTGTTTACTTATGAGGTAAAGGGGGCTCTTGATATCACTGAAGCGCGGCACATAATGTTCAATATATGCAATGCTTGTGAGGACTGTCAAACTGCAGATCTAATAGAGGAATGAGAGTCAGAGTGTGGACTTGCTATGTTTTTGGCTGGGGATGTGCTAGGAACAAGTCACATGTCTTGTAGAGATCAATGCTATTACCCTAATCAATGTTCTCACTACAGACTGCTAAGGTCCGAGGGCCACACATATATACCAAAGGGCCGCAGGTTGGGCAACAGGGGTGTAATTGATTAGCTACTACAGACAGTGAACTGCTATACAGAATTAATGCAATGTTTCAGGGTCAGAACTCTTGTTTACCTTCGATAATCTCTTGCTCATTAGTGAAGGATTTCAGACTGGTAAACTTTACAAATTTGATTTTAATGTATGGTTTTTAGTGAGTGAATAATTGTATGCTAGAGATTGTGTATAGCAAGGGTCTTCAAACGCTTTAAACAAAGGGCCAGTTTACTGGCCTTCAGACTTTAGGGGGGCCGGGCTGTGGCCATTGGGAGTAGAAATTGTCCTGGCGTCAGTGGTAGTAAACAATGAATCTTTGGTATTAGGGGAAGGAATAGCGCCTCATTGTTGGCGTCGATGGGAAGAATAGTGCCCCATTGTTGGCGTCAATGGGAAGAATAGTCTTCCATTGTTGGTGTCAGTGGAAGAAATCGTGCCCTTTTGTCAGTATCAATGGGAGGAATAGTGCCCCATGCTTGGTTTCAGTGGGAGGAATAGTGCCCCATGCTTGGTTTCAGTGGGAGGAATAGTGCCCCATGCTTGGTTTCAGTGGGAGGAATAGTGCCCCATGCTTGGTTTCAGTGGGAGGAATAGTGCCCCATGCTTGGTTTCAGTGGGAGGAATAGTGCCCCATGCTTGGTTTCAGTGGGAGGAATAGTAGCCCATGCTTGGTGTCAGTGGGAGGAATAGTAGCCCTTCCTTGGTGTCAGTGGGAGGAATAGTAGCCCTTCCTTGGTGTCAGTGGGAGGAATAGTAGCCCTTCCTTGGTGTCAGTGGCAGGAATTATGTCCCATTGTTGGTGTCAGTGGGAGAAAAAGTGCCCCAAGGGCCGGATAGAGAGGCAGGCAAAGGTCTGCAGTTTGGAGACCACTGGTGTATAGTTTGCCTATTGGGGATAAATACTACTTGGAGAAACCACCTATATGCCTGTTTAGGCTGCTTTACTAAGAGTTTGAGGAGCATTTAAAAATGTACCTCAAACATCTGCTTTTAATGCCAGTGTGAACAGGGCTTAATGGTTTGGATTTCTTCACAAGTAATACTAAAGTAAGCTCGCTAGCAGAGAAATACTGGATCTGTCATTGCTGACTTTCTTCAAAAGATAATTGTTTTCTGCTTGTTATGACTTACCTTCTGAATTCAATAGCTTCTGAGTTACTGGCTTTGAAAAATCTGGATCCAATCCAGGAGTTTTTAATTGCGTAGTGACTCTAAAGTTTTTTGAAACAGGAGGGTCCTAGCAGTTAGTCAGCATTTTCATAAGGGGATATCCTGAGATTTCCTTTTTTTAAGCACTTTATTCTGTTAGTTTTAATATAAATATCAAAATTGTTTAAATATTGATCACATGCTGTACAGAAGAATGGGGATCAAGGTGTGCTTACCATTTATAATGTATTGGCTTGTTTAAGGAGCAGCAGTGTTGAGTATAAATCATCCATTTTGGTCCTTTTTTCATGTTTCACTGGTTGTTGCATCTTTTGTTGTGGTAATTTTGTGCATCATGTGGCAATTCATGATTTGATCCATGACCTGGATACTGTGTGGTGTGTGTTTGTGTGGTGTTTTGTTTTTTTGTTTTTTTTAATCAATGTTTTGCCAGTCCTAAAGTGTGTGTGTGTGTGTGTGTGTGTGTGTGTGTGTGTGTGTGTGTGTGTGTGTCAAACCGGGACTTTTAATTTTCCAGGTATGACATGGATTCTAGCGTGGCAGTAGTAAGTGGCAAGTGATAAACAGATTGAGCGCTATTAGGCAAGTAAATGGCTCTGATTAAAGTCCAACAGACCTAATGAGGCCAATACATCCACTAGGAGGCAGCTTGTAAAATGACATTTTTAATGGTCATAAACAAATGCACTCACAAGGAAAAATGTGACTGGGCATTTATAAAACTCTGTAAAAGGCTGTCATCAATACTTGTCCTGGACCACAAGGAGATGGAGGCTGTGGGCCCACTGACTGGATGTTATGGAGGCTCCCAGGGCTTCCTGATTGGCATGGAACACTGTGAGGCAGGCGGAAGTGATGTCACGACCAGAAATGATGACCAAAAATGGCCGATCAGGAAGC
Organism: Staurois parvus; assembly: GCF_062004578.1. NCBI lineage: Eukaryota > Metazoa > Chordata > Amphibia > Anura > Ranidae > Staurois > Staurois parvus. The sequence continues at coordinate 14,196,997 of NW_028318078.1, read as the reverse complement.
CCTGGGAGTCTCCAGAACATCCTGTCAACGGGCCCACAGGCTCAATCTACTTGCAGTCAAGGACTGGTATTGATGACAGTCTTTTACAGATGGCGCTTGTTTTCCCTTTTTTCGTAGTAAGTGTATCCTATTACTGCTAGGCGGCGCACATGTCACGGGGACCATTAATCAAGACGGTCGATAACTCTTTTAGTTGGTGCATGGAACAGTGTGCTGTGATGAAGTTTCTTGTGAATGAAGATGGTAGGTGGATATCCACAGAAGACCTCTAGCAACGTACGGTAATAAGATGCTCAGCCCCAGTAAGACATTTGAATAGTGTAAACATTTCAAAGATGTCCGGACGTCCGTCAGTGATGATCCCGGCTGCGGTGGTTCCCAGCCCATGGCAGTCAGTCTTGTGAACATTCAGCGCGTGGAATGCCTTATCCTGGAAAATCAACGTGTAAACTGTTGTGAAATTGCACAAGCAATTAATTTTTCTGTGGGAACAGTGAACACAATGAGGTCAAAGTAAGGCAGACTGGCCTAGGATGGTTCAGGCATACTGAAAAATCTTTCTATGCTGATGCTTTCCAGGCATTAGTTAAACGCTGGAATAATTGTATGAATGTAGCAGGGGAGTATGTAAAAAAAAATTAATGCAGTTTCCACTCCTTGACATTTTGTTCACAGTTGCTGGACTTCCAACAGCCTGCCTAAGCTACAGCCCCACTCTTAACTCATAAGGCAAGTTCAAAAATAAATTTTACATATTTCCAAAATCTGTTTCGCCATGCATTACATTTTTTTTTCCTCAACATCTTAATTTCACAAGTAAATATTTAAAGGATAAGTTCCCTTTTTAACAAAAAAAAATAAATCCACTTTTTTTTTTTTTTGCAAGTAAAAAAAAAATGCATTTTTTGTTTGTGGAGCCTCTAAAGCATTGCACCAGCGATCCGCAGACCATGTAGGTGCTTACTGACAGGAAGGCTCAAAACTACCACGGCTCAAAGAACTACCACTGTGGAGTGCTGTGGTAGTTCATTGAAAACTTCAAGCCGACAGCTACAAAGGCTGCTGGGACTTGTAGTTTTTCCATTCATAGAATACTGTGAATGAGTGACGCGAGTGGAACCCCACATGGCCGTGGTTTTTTAAAATTGTGACAGCTAGCAGGAGGTAGAGAATCCCCCCCCCCCCCCCCCCGCTAGCTGTCACATCGGGGATTGGGGGGGAGCCAGGGCCGGTTTAAACCATATGTTACAACCTGAATATGGGTGTAACATGTTACGAAAGGTGAACTTCTCCTTTTAATACAAGAATAAAAGTCAATATTAGCGATGCAGTTGTTTCTGTGATATGATACTGGATGTTAGGCTATACTTGCTGTCTGATTTAGAGTCCTCTTAATGCATGCATGTACTTGTTTTGTTTGTAGCATTTAATATGAACGATTCCTATATTTGGGTATAATATGTCTCCACCCATGTCTTTTGGTATTTGTGTTGACAGTTGCAGAATATCTTGAATTGCAAGCAGTCTTAGATTTATGGGCAAGACACATGGCCAGTCTTGTTCCTCAACATTGTGGAGTGGGAGGCTTCCCCTTGTTTCCTTGTTTGTTTTGTTGTTGTGTTTGTTTTGTTTTGTTTTTTTATCATCCAATGACCTTTTTAATAAGTATATGATTTTTATTTTGCCTTTCACTGTCAGCAATAAACATAAATGCATAGCAGCAAAAAAAAGGCAATAATTTGGACAGGATTCTTAGGGGACTGTTAAAGTGGAACATTTTTTTTTTTTTTAACATTTTTCTTCAGGCATTTCCTGGTTTCCATGCCTAGGAAAGTGATGCCATACATCCCAGTTGTCTTCAAGAGGGGTTTTCTCAGCTAAGCATACCTTCCTGCATCCGTGTCTGAGCTAAGGGCAGATGGTTTCCAGGAAATAAATGCTACATGCATCATCTGCCCTTACTCAAGTTGGCCATGGCCAGAAATGCTAGGGGGGTGTTTTTGTTGGATTGCTGGTCAGTGAGGGGCCCACCCATCCAGGAGCCAAGAGAGCAGTTGACAGGCTATGTCCAGGAAGTCTCAGTCTGCCAGTCTCATGGTTCCAATGGGGAAGATGCGATTCCAACAATATGGCTACTCCGTTACTTATGGTCAGCACTTAGGACCTCCAAGGACTTTTTGGCTACCTAATGCAGTTTTATTTACAGGGCACTTCTTATCTGAGCTGGTTTTCATACTACAAGCAGCAGGGCCTTCACCCTCTGCAGCAATAAACACCATCACAGTTAAAGTATTGTCAGCAGTAATTAGCTGTCCAGACTTGGTGCCTTTGAAAAAGTATTCATACCCCTTGACATTTTCCATTTCTTTCATGTTACAACCAAAAACGTAAATGTATTTTATTGGGATATTATGTGATAGACCAGCACAAAATGGCACATAATTGTGAAGTGGAAGGAAAATTGATAAATGGGTTTCAAAAAGGGATCATGTTGTGTATAACACAATATATTAACTTTTGTCTAAATTCATTCCAACAAGAATTCTTCATTGTTAATCAAATCATAAACCATGGGTAACGAGGGTTATGAAGAATATTCCTAAAGGATATGTTGACCTTTTTATAACCTGTTACACCCATATTCATTTTTTCTATACAGCACTGCATTACTTTAACTGCCAATTGCACAGTCATGCTTTCTTTCAGTGGTATTTGATCACCTGTGCGTGGTGTGTGTGGTTTTTTTTTTTTTTTTTTTTTTTTTTTTTTTTTTTTTTTTTATTATAGCAATGGCGGCGAATCAGCGACTTGTAGCGGGACTGTGGCGGGCATTCTGACACTGGGGGGGCTGACTGACTGCCCCTGACATCCCAATGACACGAATACAGTGATCAGTACTAATAAAAAGCACTGACACTGTACTAAATGACACTGGGCAGGAAGGGGTTAACCTCTGGGGCGATCACAGGGTTAACTTTGTGCTGTTTTACTAGGGAAACCTACTGCTGTATATTTCTCTGCTGTGCAGAGAAATGCACAACAGCATGTTACCACTGGCAGGAGAGAGACCTGTGTTTACACACCGGTCTCTGCCCTGTCAGTGATACTCGACGGGTGCGGGCGGGTAATCTCGGAGGACCCAGTGACTGACATCTGTAGCCACCAATGGCGACGCGTGTAGGTACCTGGAAATGTGGTGTGTGTGTGTGTGTGTACATGACTTTTGTGCAGCCCTGTAGCAGTAGTTCTGCTATAGGGCGGTCGGGAAGCAGTTAAACCTGGGGGCTCCACCCACCCAGTCACATCACTCATTCACTATGTGAATGAGAAACTAAAAGTCCCAACAGCCTTAGCAGCTGTCTGCTTGTAGTTCTCAATGGACTTCCATGGCGCCATGGTAGTTCATTGAGTCTTCCTGTCAGTATATCTGCTTGCCTGTGTGGGATGCAGACATACTGACAGATTTGCAGGAGACCTGCATTTTACCAGCGATCTGATTACTGGTGCAATGGTTTATAGGCTCCTGCAACAAAAAATATTAAATGCACTTTTTTTTTTTACCTGCAAAAAAATGTGCATTTATTATATTTTATATAAAGGTGAACTTATCCTTTTAACTCCAAGAAGATGGCTTTTAGAGTAGGTAATGGGGAGGAGTTAAAAACAATTCAGAGGGATCTGAAGAGAGGAAGAGAGTACCTAGTCCATCTCAGGAGTGACCTAGAGAGGGTGGCTACATTCCTACTACATGTGGGACCATGGAGAACGATTGTAGCCACCCTCTAAGAGGAAGTCAGATCACAGCAGCAAAAAACAAAAGCTACTTGGGGGAGGCTGAGTGTAATTTTAAGGTTTGTTTGTTTTTTTTTGTTTTTAAGAATACATATTTTATGTGTCCAGTATCAAAGGAACTGTGGGGGGAAAAAGTGCTATCCACACTCTGCCTATCCCCCCCCCCCCCCCCACTCATCGGCTCATGTAATTGGTGAATTTACCAATTATGGAGATGTCCCAAACTTCACAGGCATTGGAAAGGGATTGCGAAGTGAAAAACAATTATTTTTCACTTCGCATTGTTCCATTTGGTTAGGTGTTAGCAGCTTTATATAAAGATTAGGTACTTAGAGCACGGGAGGACTACATAGATATATTGGAAAGGGATTGTAAATCTGATAAGCCTCACTTTTCAAGTTTGTACTTCTATTAGACAAAAAATGGAAACACTACATGATTCGCAGGTGTAAAAGTGATTACATGCTTTGCACTGAAAGGGGAGGTGATGTAACATTCATTTGCTTCCGCTGCGTGATGAGACACCTAGCTAACAGGTGGGAAGCCTCACTTTCATCCACTGCGTGCGCTGCTGGTAATACGGAGTCATGTCAGAGCTTACTGAGCTTCAAAGAGGGCAGATTGTTGGTGCTGCTTAACTGGCGCCTCTGTGAATGAAGTTGCCAATTTATTTGCTGTGTCGTGAGGTACCGTATCAAAAGTTATGACGGCATATACAGTTTCTGGGAAAACATCTGATGATATGCATAAGTGCTGTCGACATGGTCAGCTGACCAAAAGAGACAAAAGGACATTTGTGCAGGATTTTGACCCGGAACAAGAAAACAACTTTAGGGATGCACCGAAATTTCGGCCGCCGAAATGTTTCAGCCTAAAACACCCCTTCCAGCCATCGGCCGACATGAAAAAAAAAAAAAAAAGCACTGATACAGGTGCCGAAAAAACCCCGCCGCTGCCACCACCAGCCGCCGCTCGGTAGTTCTCAGCCTTACCTGAGAAACCATTGAACGATCCCAGTCCTGGGCATAGAGATGAGTGAAGGAAAGATGGCCTCCACACATCTCTATGCCCTTGGAAGACCGGAGCGATGTCCCTTCCGGTTCCGGACTTTTTTTTTTTTTTTTTTTTAATCCAATGCTTTACATTGCAGAGGAAAGATGTGGGGTCTTATTGACCCCATATCTCTAAATATAAAGGACCTCTCACTAATTATTTCTATCACAAGGAATGCATGCATTTCTTGTGATAAGAATAAAAGTGATTAAATCATTTTTTAAAGGGACAGTGCAAAAAAAAAAAAAAAGTTTAAAGTGCCCCCAACCCCCTGTGCTTGCACATAGTGGTAAACACGTGAGGTATCGCCATGGAAGTCAGAGCAAGAGCAATAATTCTCGCCTTAGACCTCCTCTGTAACTTTACACTGCTAACCTGTAGAAATTTTTAAAGCATCACGCATGGAGATTTTTAAGTACCACAGTTTCACGCCATTCCACGAGCGTGACATGTTGGGTATCTCTGTTTACTCGCTGTAACATCCTCTTTTCATATTTAAAAAAAAAAATTGGGGTATGAGTAATATAAATAAAATATATATATATATATATATATATATATATATTCCTTTTTAAAAACTGCGAATTTCGGTTTTTGGCCAAGTGCATTTTGAATTTTTGTTTTCGGCACCAGAATTTTCATTTCAGTGCACCACTAAAAATTGCTGCAAAAGTGAGTGACTGCAGAGCTCAATCTCGGTCCCGTGAAGCAAAAGAATGTTACATCACTTTTTTGCTTTCAATGTGAAACATTTCACTTTCACACCTGTAGTCACACATGTAGGGTTTCCAATTTTTTTTAGTCTAACACCTCTATAGGTTTATGAAGCATGCTAGATGGGGAATCCATTCCTACAGAAACCTGTGTCCTCATAGTTAGACTATTATTTTAGTCATTAAAACGAATTGCTCAAAATTAGATATCCCCTAACCCTCTTATGCTTGAAGATTGGAAAGTTTTTAGTTGATTATTAACCTAGCTATGGAAAAAACTGATATTGCAACATCAGAATTGTCATAAATTTGAGAAAATATGGATACAATATAGTTACTATCATTAATGTGTAATTGCAACTACAATACACTACTGAATAATAAGCTGACAATCATTTACAGCAAGGCAAAACTCCTATTTCAATAGACTTTTAAAGTAGTATTCAACCCAAAAGCAAGCATTTATCATATTGTAGTTTACCAATTCTTAGATGTAGTGGCTGCTGGCAGTTGAAGTGCTTTGGGGAACCTTGGTAGGTCCTTGGAAGTATTAAGCTAGGTGGTTCTGCTATTTCACCTAACAGATGAAAGTGGTAGCCTCATTTAGAGAAGATGTTTTTCTCATGCAGTATCCCTGTGAAGGGGCAGCAGGACCCTGAACCCGAGCTGAAGGTCTTCATGACCGGTCGATTAACGATATGATGGTTGCAACAGAAATGTCCACTGTGCTCTTATCCTGAGGATTTTGCATAAACCTGATTTATTTAAAAAAAAAAAAAAAAAAAAACTTGAATCCTACACCAGACATTGCTAGGATTGGAAAATTCCGCATTGCACATTGTGTTACATGAACGCTGTTCAATTCAATAGGGTCCCTGACAGGCTTACCTAGGAAAAATGGCAAAGGGTGCACAAACTATAGTCTAGGCATTGATAGATGCTTTTCAGGTCGCCGCAGAGTTTGGTCATGTTATGTGTATATGCTTTTTTTCTGTGTGAGAACATACTGTCAATATTGCATTTTGTTGGGGGCATTGAAAATTTATTTTTGACCGCTCCTGTGATCTCCTCCCACTTTGATGCAATCTTGGAGCTGTGGCACCGGTCCACAGTATCAGAGGACCACTGAAAAAAGACCTATTCCTCCAGCCTCAAGAGTTAACTGAGCAGGATCTGTGGTTTTGGTTTTCTCCTCAGCTTCTAGTAGTGCAGGATATCATGACTGTAGGTGCTCTGGGGTGGTTTACAGGTTGGTGGCACGAGATTTCTTAAAAGGTCAGTCTGGGTAGATCCATTGGCAGATTGCCCCCCCCCCCCATTGCCACCTTTTCAATGTGTGGAAATAGGAAAAACAAACCAGATTTTCTTGTGGACAAGTTAAAGTAGGTGTAAAGGCATAACTATTTTTAATTTTGCATAGTAGAATGGGGAGAACCCATTTTCTCCTTTCTTCTTTTTCCTTTCTTCTCTTTTTCCTTTCTTTCTTCTTTCTTCTTTTTTTTTTCCTTCTTCCAGAAATGGTGTTCCTATTGGAAGATTTCCTCTTACTGTTCTGGTGTCTTGCCAAAATTTGATTTTCTTATACTTCCACTTTTGATAATAATGGTAAACAGGCGGGAATAAAAACTGACAGGTCTTTAATTCCACTCCATCTAAAATAAAGTTTTTGTCTAGTAGCACATTCAATTGCAACTGCTAGAAATGACCACTAGATGGTGCAACAATAACATATGTAAGCGGAAAGCTTATTAAGCTATTAGGTTTCCTATCTGCTGCAAAGTACAAAGAGCTCGCTGAGTGCCTGCAGAAAGCAACAGTGATGTACAAGGTGGTAGTGGTATCCCAAAGTAACTACTCCGGGGGAAAAGTTTGCATTTTTTAATATTACTCTCTTTTCCACTGACAAACATACAGCATGACTTACTATTTTTCAACTATTCTATAGATTTCAATGACATCAGATGACACAATCCAGCCTTGTTTGTTTTCCGTGGGTTGAAATGTGTGGGGGCTCACAGACCTTGTTGGGAAATGTCAGAGATCATCAATTGCAAAAGTATATTTTGTTGCTTTGATCATGCAGCAACACGTACAATAGCCGTTAGAAAGTGTGTGTGTGTGTGTGTGTGTGTGTGAGATCAAATTACCAACCAAAAACTTGTCAACTAATAGATTAGTTCTATAGCAAAAGCTGTAACAACCTTGAACTACTATGTTACGGCCTCGTTCACATAAGGTTGATCTGCTTTGCTCAGCAAGGGATCTGTCTGCCAATTGCCAACTGAGCAGAGTAGGCGGATGAGAGGTCCATGTCCACTTAGTTTATGCAGAGGGGACACGGGCCGAGCCTGCCCTGCTCTATGGAAGGACTACCTTTTTAAACTGCCTACACAGAAGAGGATGGATACTCTTCCATTTGTTTTTTAGTGGATCGGATCCGCTACAAGTCAATTTAGACCTGCCGGTCCATAGAGATGAATGGACCGTCTAATCGGGTCCACCTGAAAAACTGACAGACAGACCTGATCTGAACAGTTGTGTGAAGGGGGCCTATCACTTTTTTAGTACAAGATGCATATCACATTTATTTGACATCTGTGTTTTATTAGGATGCAATTTATGTTCTTGTGCCCTTGTTGCTTAGAATCTTAGGAAATAGGCATCTTTTGAGACTGATCGAGAAGGAATAAGTAGGTGTCTTGAATTATTGCATTTTCATTGGTTAACTTCCTTAGGCTTCAGTCCAGTGGCACTGATGTATGTAATTGTGTATAATCACATTTTGGAGCCCTCCCAGTTTATGTCCAAAAACAAGAGAACAAGGCAGAGATATTCTGGCCTAACAGTCACTTGCTTGTCTTTGTAAGGATTTTGTTTTACTATTTTGCAAAGGAATCTAAATGGCCGTCATCCTTCCAAATATTTTATTGCTGTCTGCCCTGCTAAGGTGATTTGCCTCAGGGAAATTAAAATTTGTAGATTTTTCATGACCGCTAGGGGTTGGAAACCATTTTACAATGGGGACAAGTGGTATTGGTGACCGCTGAAAGACATGAACAGCAAAAAACAGAGAGGGGTTTTAACCACTTCCTGCAAATGGACATACTAGTATGTCATCAGGTTTAAGTGGACACACACACACACACACACACACCTTCTCACCGGCACAAAAAGCAAACCGTCAACTATGGGTGGCAAGGCATTGTCAAAAGATCTCCGGAATAAATTTGTGGACAGGCACAAGCCAGGAGATTTTTTTTTTTTTTAAAGCAAAGGCTTTATCAATGCCTAGGAGCCCAGCAAAGTCTATTCTTAAGAAGTGGAAGGTATTTGGTACAACACAGACCCTCCTTGGATAAGGATGTTGCTCCAAACTGGATGAAAGACCCAGGAGGAAACTGGTCAAAGAAGCTACCAAGAGGCCTACAGAAACTCTGAAGCAGTAGCAGGAATTTATGACAGAGTGTTCGTTGTGTGCATGTGACAACAATATCACAAGTTCTCCACAAATGTGGCTTGTATAGGAGGGTTGCAAGAAAAAAGCCACCCCCTCAAAAAAAGGCCACACGACTGAGCTTTGCCAAAACGCACATTGAAGATTCTGAGGCCACATGAAAAAAGGTGTTCTGGTCAGATGAGACTAAAACTGAATTGTTTGGTCACAACACTAAACGATATGTCTGGCAGAAATCCAATACATCTCACCATCCAAATAACACCATTCCTACAGTAAAGCATGGAGGTGGGAATATCCTGTTTATGGGGGGTTTCTCTGCAGCAGGGATTGGAGCACTTGTCAGGATAGAGGGAAAAATGGATGGAGCAAAACACTGTCAGATTCTTGAGGAAAATCTGCTGCCCTCTGCCTGAAAGTTGTCAATGGGAAGAAGGTTTACCTTCCAACCTGACAGTGACCCAAAGCACACAGCAAAAATGACCACACGGTGGTTGAAGGAGAAAAGGGTGAATGTCCTTGCATGGCCTAGTCAGAGCTCAGAAATAAACTCCGTTGAAAATCTGAAGAATGACTTGAAGACTGCAAGTCCACAAACGGTCACTATCAAGTTTAACTAAACTTCAGCAGTTCTGCAAAGAGTGGGCAAATATTGCAAAGTCTAGATGTGCAAAGTTAGTAGAGGCATATCCCAACAGACTAAAGGCAATGGTGGTTCAACAAAATCCTGATACAGGGGAGTGATCCTTTTTTTCCAACTTGGTGATTTCTATTTTTGAATTTTTTTTCTGACATAATGGTGTTCTATCTTTCACTTGGATGTTATAAGTTGCACTGAGTAAATTACAGCTGGATAAAACCAAACTGTTTCGGTCTTCATTTAGGCTGCAAAGCAACAAAATCTGATTTATTTTAAAGGGGGTGATTCTTTTCTATACCCACTGTATTTATGTTCATTCTTTTGACAGTCATACAGATGTAAATGAATTAAAAATGTTCTGTGACCACTTATTGTAAGGCACTGGAATGGCAAAAATGAATGGAAATTTGTAAATTTTGTGAATGGTTTGGCAGATAAAGCAGTACATATACATTTTACTAACTTTGATTTTGGCCAGAACTTAAAGTGAGAATGGGAAAAGACCAATCACTGTTGCCCTTCTTCTTCCTTCATCCTCCTCTTTTTTTTCTCCTCCTTCCTCTTTCCTCCTCCTTTTTTTTTTTTTTTTTTTTTTTTTTTTTTTTTTTTTTTCTCCCCCCCCCCCCCTTTTTGTGTGCAAATGTCTGAGGATACATTGCTGTATCTGTATCACATCAATTGATGACCCTTTAAAGAAGGGGGGAAAAATGAAAAAGGGAGGAGTACCCATAGGCTCTAGTAGCAGAAACTCAAAGGTTGCCTCCTATCAAAATGTTTTGGTAGATATACAAATATCTTGGAAAGTTCTCCCAAAGGAGGCCTCCACTCTCCGTGCCTTTTTTCAAATGTGTGTTTTTTAAATGTTTTAAAATTTTTCTAGTAGTACCCTTAAATTACAGATGAAGGGTCCATGAAAAAGCATTATGAGACACTTGCTTGGATCAGTCTGAATCAGTAACTAATAGACAAAAAAAATGCTATGTAATGTTTATGGTTTGGAAGTAATTTATACTGAAGGATTATGGAATTCTATAATTAGAGTCATAGATACACAACAGAGGAATTTTTTTTTTTTTTTTTTATCTGTATAATACTTTATGATTTATGGATTAACACATAATGTGACTTTTTGGTGTCTGATATTCAAAAGATATACTTTTTTGTGTGTTCTCTCTCTCCCCCCTGTATATGCTTATGACTTATTTATTTATCCTACCAATCCTTAAGTTGGATGGCTGGTTTAATTTTCATTTTAGACTTTTTTCCCTTTTTATTTTCACCTGGTTAATTTGGCCAATATTACACTTCCTATCCTAGTGTTTCCACTCCACTGGGGGAGCAACAGACACCTCTGGATGGCTGCATTATCAATCTGCGGAGAAAAGTGTTTTTAGACGGACTGATGAACTTGATTATTTTAAACTGAATTTTCTTTGTAAAATTTGTTTAAAGTCTGCAGCTACAAATACTGACACTTACAAGCCCAGGGATTCAGTGGTTCTTTGCAGGTGTTCGGATCCCTGGCATTACTGTTTTGAATGTGGGACTTCTTGATGCTTCACAGCTGGCTCTCCATTGTGCATGCGCGAGATGTGCTGCACTTTCTAAATGGTCCTGCAGTCTCCTGGGACAGGTGACTTGTACCAGGAGGTTGCAGGCGGGAGGGATGAACTTCCACTCTGCTTGCCTAGGCAAGCAAAGCAGAAGTGGGAGCGGGTACCTATTTCTGGCAGTAGAATTTCCTTTTGGTAAGTGCAGTTTTGGTGTAACGCAAAAAAACTTAAAACACTTTTTAAGCAGTTACAGAAAATTTTACCAATTGGGATAATAGTTGATGATTGTAAGCACCAGTATTTGTGTTTAAAAATTAGTCTCGCCCTTTAACAGATCAAGCTGTATAACAAAACTGGCACTTAAAGAAAATTGAAAAATAACAGGTTTAGTTCACACTTGTGCAGATGAGGAACTTTCACATAATTGTGCTTGTTCCCAATTCACAGGGAAAATATGCTGCTCTTTAGCAGAGGTGCTATTAATTGTCAGTGGCACCCCCACGCATCAGAATTCTGGCTCTTTTTTGCATTCACCAGATTGGATGGTGCTGCAGCAACATGCAACTTTGTGTAGTGCAATATGAAAAATTAGAGTCAGACTTTTTTTTTTTTCTTTCTGCATTCCTGTGAGTAGGACAGCTTGTTTAAATGAATGGGTTGCCTACATGCAGAATGCAGGTTGCACAAGTGTGAACCTAGTGTTATTTATAGGATCAACAAGTGAAAATAAAGGGTGAAAAAAGACTAAACAGAAATAAGGAATGCCGCCACCACATCTAAGAATTGGTGAACTGCAATTTATTATATATTTTATGGGTTTAATACTGCTTTTAATTTTCTTGTTTGCACTTCCTGGTTCCCTGAAGCTCTGGTGGCTTAGCCAGGGCCTCACAGATACCCCCTGGGAAGGCCAAGTCACCAGTGCCTTCAAGGTAGATTGAGCACATGTGCCAGATGAGCTGTGGAACTGTTTGCTATAGTTTCATGCTAAATTATTCCACCACGCATACTGTGAATGTGTACATTCTGTTGCACCCCTGTGCATGTGCCGTGCAGTCTGTGAAGTGGTTTGTTATTGTTATTAGCAACCACTCCACAGCCCATAATATTCATATATGTGTGTGTGCCTAAACATGTGCAGTACATTATTGAAAAATCACAAACCCATCTCAAACTTGTACTGCACATGTGCGAGATAGGGCAAGCTATCTTTGGTGGGCTGGCTTAAGATGACAAAGAAGCCAGATGCCAAATGAGTTATTTAAAACAAAAAATGGCAGCACAGTTTTCCACCTGCCAAGGAGAACTGCATGGAGACTGCAAAAGCCACAAAAGAGTCTTTAACGTAAAATTCAACCTAAAAGCCAACAAGTCCTAACCGCTCACCATCCGCCCTATAGCAGAAGTACTACTACAGGGTGGCACAGCTGCAAAAAATCACGTGTGTGTATATATGTGTGATTTGCATTTCTGGGTAGGGGGCGCGCACTGCCCTACCTGCCCCATTATTGGTGGCTGGGGATGGCAATCACCGGGTCTCAGCCGGCAATTCCCGGCCGGCACTCAGTGATCGTTGGCAAAGCTGATGGGAGAGACCTGTGTGTAAACGCAGGTCTCTCTGCTGTCAGCATGTCTCCCAAGTAAAACCGCACACAATGTAAAATACACAAAGAACACAGTTAACCCTTTTGATCGCCCCAAATGTTACTACCTCCCTGCCCAGTGTCATTAGTACAATGTGGGTGCTTTTTATTAGCACTGATCACTGTATTCGTGTCACTGGGGATGTCGGTGGCAGTTGGTCAGTTTTCACCCACCCAGTGTCAGAATGCCTGCCGCAGTCCCGCTATAAGATACTGATCGTCGTCATTTGTAGACCCTATAACTGTCACTTAAACCAATTAATATATACTTATTGGGATTTATTTTGTTTAGCACAGACATGTAGCAGAATACATTTTGGCCTAAATTTTATGAAGAAATTTGATTTTAAAATTTATTTATTGGGTATGTTTTATAGCAAAAGGTCAAAAATTGTGTGTGTATTTATATATAATATATATTTAATGTCAAGTCCATAAATATTGGGACATCGACACAATTATAACATTTTTGGCTCTATACACCACCACAATGGATTTGAAATGAAACAAACAAGATGTGCTTTAACTGCAGACTGTCAGCTTTAATTTGAGGGTATTTACATCCAAATCAGGTGAACGGTGTAGGAATTACAACAGCTTGCATATGTGCCTCCCACCTGTTAAGGGACCAAAAGTAATGGGACAATTGGCTCCTCAGCTGTTCCATGGCCAGGTGTGTGTTATTCCCTCATGCCAATTACAATGAGCAGATAAAAGGTCCAGAGTTAATTTCAAGCGTGCTATTTGCATTTGGAATCTGTTAGTGACAGCTCTTTGGATCTCCTCTTCAGAGTTGACAGCATCAGTGAAGCAAGCCATCATTAGGCTGAAAAAACAAAACAAACCCATCAGAGAGATAGCAAAAACATTAGGCGTGGCCAAAACAACTGTTTGGAATATTCTTAAAAAGAAGGAACGCACCGGTGAGCTCAGCAACACCAAAAGACCCGAAAGACCACGGAAAACAACTGTGGTGGATGACCGAAGAATTCTTTCCCTGGTGAAGAAAACACCCTTCACAACAGTTGGCCAGATCAAGAACACTCTGCAGGAGGTAGGTGTATGTGTGTCAAAGTCAACAATCAAGAGAAGACTTCACCAGAGTGAATACAGAGGGTTCACCACAAGATGTAAACCATTGATGAGCCTCAAAAACAGGAGGGCCAGATTAGAGTTTGCCAAACGACATCTAAAAAAGCCTTCACAGTTCTGGAACAACATCCTATGGACAGATGAGACCAAGATCAACTTGTACCAGAGTGATGGGAAGAGAAGAATATGGAGAATGAAAGGAACTGCTCATGATCCTAAGCATACCACCTCATCAGTGAAGCATGGTGGTGGTAGTGTCATGGCGTGGGCATGTATGGCTGCCAATGGAACTGGTTCTCTTGTATTTATTGATGATGTGACTGCTGACAAAAGCAGCAGGATGAATTCTGAAGTGTTTCGGGCAATATTCTCTGCTCATATTCAGCCAAATGCTTCAGAACTCATTGGACGCCACTTCACAGTGCAGATGGACAATGACCCAAAGCATACTGCAAAAGCAACCAGAGTTTTTTAAGGGAAAGAAGTGGAATGTTATGCAATGGCCAAGTCAATCACGTGACCTGAATCCGATTTGAAAATGCATTTCACTTGCTGAAGACAAAACTGAAGGGAAAATGCCCCAAGAACAAGCAGGAACTGAAGACAGTTGCAGTAGAAGCCTGGCAGAGCATCACCAGGGATGAAACCCAGCGTCTGGTGATGTCTATGCATTCCGGACTTCAGGCTGTAATTGACTGCAAAGGATTTGCAACCAAGTATTAAGTGAAAGTTTGATGATTATAATTCTATCCCATTACTTTTGGTCCCTTAATAAGTGGGAGGCACATATGCAAACTGTTGTAGTTCCTACACCGTTCACCTAATTTGGATGTAAATACCCTCAAATTAAAGCTGACAGTCTGCAGTTAAAGCACATCTTGTTCGTTTCATTTAAAATCCATTGTGGTGGTGTATAGAGCCAAAAATGTTAGTTGTGTTGATGTCCCAATATTTATGGACCTGTGTGTGTGTGTGTGTGTGTGTGTGTATATGTGTGTGTATATGTGTATATGTATGTGTGTGTGTGTATATATGTATATATATATATATATATATATATATATATATATATATATATATATATATATATATATATATATATATATATATATTTTTTTTTTTTTTTTATAGCGCAAAAAATGCAGGCAATAAAATACCACCGAAAGAAAGCTCTATTTGTGGGGAAAAAAATACATACATTTCATTTTATGTACAGTGTTGCATGACTGCGCAATTATCATTTAAAGTAGCGCAACGCTGTTCCGCAAAAAATGGCCAGCCAGTGGAGTAAATTCTCTGGAGGGCAAGTGATTAAAGTGGTAGTAAAGTCGTGTGTTTTTTGTTTGTTTTGTTTGTTTTTCACTTGTACCTACAGGTAAGGCTACTGTAAATATATACTATTTTCAGGCTGCTCCTGTCTTGTATTATTATTATACAGGATTTGTATATCTCCAACAGTTTGCTCAGCGCTTTACAATATAACGGGAGACAATACAGTTCAATACAAGAGGGATAGGAGGGCCCTGCTCCTTGGAGCTTACAATCTAGGAGGGAGAGGCTAGTGGTACAAAAGGTAGTAACTGTGGGGGATGGACTGGTAGGAAGAATAGATTCCATTATTAGCTGATGACAGGATAGGCTTTCCTGAAGAGAGGTTTTCAGAAATCGCCTAAAAGTGAGCAGAGTAGGTGATAGTCTGATAAATTGGGGTAGAGAATTTCAGAGGATGGGGTTAGCTCTGGAGAAGTCCTGGAGACGAGCATGGGAGGAGGAGACAAGGGAGCTAGAGAGCAGGAGGTAGTGTGAGGAGCGGAGAGTACAGTTTGGGTGATATTTGGAGACCAGATCAGTGACGTAATTTGGGGCAGAGTTATAAATGGCTTTATACGTTATTGTTAATGATTTGCATTTTATCTGTTGGGCAATGGGAAGCCAGTGGAGGGATTGGCAGAGAGGGGTGGCAGATACAGAACGGTTAGTAAGGTGGATGAGTGTGGCAGCAGCATTCATGATAGACTGAAGAGGGGATAGCCTGCGATGAGGTAGGCCAATGAGGAGGGAGTTACAATAGTCAAGGCGAGATATAACAAGGGAGTGAATAAGTTGCTTAGTGGTTTCCGAGGTTAGGAACGGAGATCTTGGAGATGTTGCGGAGGTGACGTCTACAAGATTTTAGACAGCGATTGGATTTGGGACTGAAAGGACAGATGGGAGTCTAGGATTACACCTAGTACCCTGGCATGAGGGGAGGGACTGATGATTGTGTTATTGATTTTGATGGAGAAGTCGGGGGAGGGGGCACAGGCTGGGGGGAATACTAAGAGCTCCGTTTTGGAAAGATTGAGTTTGAGGAACTGGAGTGACATCCATGCCGATATGTCGCTTAGTTGGTTAGTAATGCGAGAGGAAACTGAAGGGGTGAGGTGAGGGGTGGAGGGGTCACATGATCTGGTTTCACTGTGTAAGCCAGTGGCTGCTGCAGAGGAGGGAGCGCTGACCACGGCTGCTCTGGGGAAGCCTATGAGTGATATCATCGTTCCTGGCTTTCCCAGCCATTTTCGAGTGCTCTTTCCATTCTCCTGCAGCCACTGCTGACTCGTACAAGGGATCACGTACCTGAACCGAAGCAGTCTGAAAATGGATAATTACATAGATTACATCTTATTTACACAGGTTAGTTATTATAGCTGACCAGTTAGGCTTTAGCTTAAATTCAACTTTAAGGGGGACCCCTTTTTGTTGGTACCTATTAAGTGTATTCTTTTTGTATTGTAACTTATGGTTGTGATATCTCAAACCTTTTTTTTTTTCCCCCCACAAAGTCTCATTTAAATATATTTTGAAGGGTGAATGAACTACGGGCGTGCTGATCAATGTGCAGTTCATTCAAACTACAAGTCTATCAGCTACGGTAGCAAAAGGGACATGTCCCTCTTCCTTTTTTTTTTTTTTTCCTAATTCACGGCCATGCTGGTCTGAAAAGCTGACAGAAGGTGCAAGGAGAACCCCTCCCCCGCTGTCACACTGAGGGAGGGGGGGGGGGGGGGACAGTGAGTG